>NC_057812.1:550571508-550661976 GCF_018294505.1 Triticum aestivum | reverse complement strand
AGTGCACCAAAGCACAATTCAAGAACCGCAAAACCAAATCAACTAGCGGAAGAGCTATCATCCGAAAAAAAAGAGTGGGCACCCGCCAAGCTAGTTGTTTTCTTTTCCAAAAAAGGAGATTGTGTTCCCAATTTTGTTTCAACATGAAATTGGTACTCCCTCCAGCCGAGTCCATAGGGTGTGTCTGTGTTTCCAGGTCATCGATTTGACTAACCAAATATGTGTTATATATCACCAAAATCATATCATTTGATTCATATACGGATGAAGTATCTAGACATATACTTTTCATCACATGTAATACATATTTTGGTTTAGTCAAATTCCTAACCTAAAAGCAAACTCGCGCCCTATATAATTGACCGAAGGAAGTAATAAAATGTTAATGCATAACCCACCTTTCTCTAGCAGTTTGAGCTTTGGGTGAACTAGCTGGTGCATGCAGTTCTACATGGAGTCAGATCCAAGAGGTCTTGAGTTCAAGACACGACTGACACAATTTAAAAATAAAAATGGCAACCCATTTTCGATCCACGTTTAGATGCACTTCTACACAAACAACTAATTGGTTATAACAACAATGGGTAATCTTTTCGTTTAAGACAAATGATTTCAAAGAAAATGGCCCTTGATTAAGCCTAGAGTTTCTTTGATACAGTGAGTAGTGCATGCTTGCTTGCTTGTTTAAATGCAAGACATAAAAGGCAAGGAGTAAGAAACTACTATAACTGAAAGTAGTGTCATGTGTGTTGAATAAAAAAAATGAGAATTGTACTACATAGCAACATGTATGCTCTAGCCAAATTAAGCATAATTTCCACCGAATTATGAAAGTAGAAACAAACATGAGGTTTCGAAAAATATTATGAATCATCTAAAATCACAAGAGAAGAGGAATTCCTGGATAAATAACTTGAATCCCTAGAGTAAATTGGCTCACGTGAATACCCCTTCGCCTCCTGACACGAGTGCAAAAATGATTAGGGTTTCTCAACCTCCACTGGCGTCGACGCTATTCTGCCTCGTCTCAGGTGGCCTTAGGTCATGGAGACGTGGTGGATCCTGATCATTGACGGCAGGAGGGTTCCTGCTACGTGTTTATGTGTTTTTAAAGTCGATTATGGTTTGTGTCCTGCTCAGAAAGGTGTGGTGACAGCGGCCCTTCAAGATGGAATAAGATCCTCCCCACCTAGTCACGGTCCCAGTGGTGCATCTAGCGTTGTCAGAGAGCGTGCGCAGGTGTGTCTCTAGTGGATCTTGTACGATTCAGTCGGTATTGGTCGTCGATGGATCTTCGTGGATCTAGTCTTCGTTGTGTGTTTACAAGTTGGATCGTTCCGATCTAAGCTTATCTTCATCGGTGGGGGTTGTTGCTCTGGCGGACTGGTCCTCTAGGGTATTAACATTATGACTTGGCATCTGTCTACTACAACAAGTTTTGCCCCGCTCCGGTGAAAGAGGGGCGATGATGGCGGCACGCCTTCGGTTCGCTTCAGTGCTTGTAGTCGTCGCTAGGTGGTCTACGGACCTGAATATTATTTTTGGCGTTCTTTGTACTGTCATGACATATTATGAATAATTTGAAAAAATTTGCCACGAAAAACAAAGGTTTGAAGCCAGCCGTATATTTCAAAAGGTTCCACAACCAAATTTGAAAGACCTGCCAGGGCGCCGTTCAACATTTCACAAGACAAGCTAGACCTTTACGCAAAAGCAGAGCACTTTTTCCCTGTCCACGTCCAGCTCGCCGTTTTGAGGCCGAGAGGGACTCCCGTCCAGGCGTGTCGGGACTCGGGCTTCACCCGCGGCCGTCCACCCCGCCCACTCCCGGCCCGATCGCACGGCCGCGCGTCCTCCACGTCTCGGCGCCCCGCGCCAGGCGCTGGCCGCAGGTATCCACCGGTGGCGAGGCCCGCCGCGTGGCCGCGCTCCCGGCCTCGCACCCCCGGCTCGCCTCGCCGACGCTGGGACCCGGGGCTCCAGTGGCACGGGTGGGCGTCAGATCGCGGAGCAGCGGGGTAGGCGAGCGTAGCGGCGTAGGCGACTGTGCGCGTGTCTCGTCCGGTTTTTATTGCGGGCCTTTCCGGGGAGCGGCGGCGTGGCTCGCCGTCCGCCTCGTGAGGCGGAAGGAGGGAGGCGACGGTGGATGGTGCATGGTGAATGAATCGTGGATCTCAACTCTCGCGCGTTGTCGGTGGTTGCGAGATAGAGAGTGATGCGTAGTACAGTAAGAACTCTACGAGATTCATCGTATTTCGGCTATAATCGGCCGCACAGTCCCGTTCAATTTCCCCGGTGCGTACAGCAAGAACTCCACGAGATTCATTGTATCGACCCGGTCATCACGATAATTTTTGCCAAAAACACTATAGCCCGCTTCAAATCGAGCACGCAAACCTTTATGGCAATTTTAGCCAAAACATCGCACTAGCAAAATCGTCATTCCTCACTCGATTGATACAATTTTTGCGGTTTGCTTCAAAATCAAGTGCATGAGCCTTCATACTTGGAGCCCTGCTTCGGTGCTCCCCCTAACCTAATTTCAGAGGGGTATTTTTGTCCCCGCGAGTTTATTTTTTTCCTGGCTCGCCGTAGCCCAGATCCAAGCCTTGTCTAACCCTGTATAACCCAGACCGTATACGTACAGTACCCTGGTCCAAAAAAAACATCACACGACCCCACGTCCACGTAAGACCTGCCGAATCCAATCATTCATGCAGCTCCATCAATCTCGCGAGCATTGACGCAGGTCCATAAGTCACGTAGTAGATCTCCAGCAGCGGCTACCTCGTCGTCGGCGATCTCGTCGGACAGCGGGCGCGACAACGTCGTGAATCTCCAACAAGCGCGCACAGGTACCGCATCCCGCGTCCCCCCTCTAGTCTCGCTCGCCAGTGGTAGTGGTAGTGGTTAACCTAGCGGGGCGGATAACCTAGCTACCCGGCGGCGCATGCGATCGTGGATCTTTGTTCCGGTAGTGCAACCCCTCGTGATCTGGGTTCACGTAGCGTCGGTTGCTGTCGGCTGTGCGCACCACCGGTATCGTTATTTGATGTGGTGGCTAACCTAGGTATCCGGCGGCAGAGGTAATCACAAATCAAGCTAGGTTTTGAGATCGTGCAGTTCCTCGCGATTGAAAGTGATCACGATGGGTGTCGTGGCCATCTTCCTTACTAAGTTTGGCAGATCTGAACGGCCTCGGTTGCGGTTGTTTACATAACATCCGTGATCGTGTGCTATGTGTTGTATATTTCATCATTGATAATGTTTGCACATGTGATGATACATATTATTGGTTGTAGGAAATGGCGGACGAGGAGTTAACTGATATCATGGTAGACATGGAGTTTGGAGAACTGATGAAAGACTGGATAGAAGATTCGTCAGATGATGAAAATCCAGATCTTGAAGATCGGTCGGAGAATGGGAACGAATGGGACGATCTTAATGTGAGTGGCATTGTCATGTTGTAATTTTTTGGTGGCATCCGACAACATTAAATCTTCGTGTTGAAAATTTATAGATCGATGAGCTTGATGATGATCAGGATAACAACTCGGAGCTCTCGAATGAAGATTACATTAGTCAGGCACGTAAGTGAAAAAATTTGTTGGCATGCAAATTGAATTTGTTCTGGAATATTATATGATAAGTAATTTTGTATCTGTGTTGTATTTTTTAGTTCATTTCCGAATGTCATAATGCGTATGACTATTATGGTGAATCCGACGCGGAGACAGGCCTTAACGACGAATCATTAGATGCACCTGATTCTGGGGAGTCCTAGTCGTCGGTCATCATGAGTGAGGTATGTGTGTAATCAATGTTCTATGGAAGTAAGTAATGTTAAACCATAGAAAACTATTTTCATGGCTGTGGTTTGATTGTGTAGGTGACACAAGATGATGGGGCAAAGAATGTCCAAGATAGTGCCAGTGCAGATGATAAGAGGGATATGTTCATGCAGATAATAGAAATGACATTTACGTCTCACGATGCTGCGTATGATTTCTACAACAGCTATGCTAGAGATAATGGTTTCAGCATTAGAAAGAATAAGGTTAGGTATAGCAAAACGGAGTCACGTCATATGCGTTATAGGCGGTTTGTTTGTTCCAGACAAGGGAAACGTGACCGCAAGTTGCTAACCGAGGAAGGACACAACCGTAGGCTCAAAGCCGAGACACGCTGCTTTTGCGAAGCGCACCTGACCGTCAAGCTTGACCAAAAGCGTGGGGTTTGGTATGTTGAAAGTTTTGAGGACAAGCATAGCCATATGTTGGCAGCACCGGACGAGGTACCTTTTCTTTGGTCCCACAGAAAAATCAAAGAGTACCAGAAGCATGAGATAATGTCCATGGGAGCTGCAGGGATTAGAATTCACGACATGATGGATTGCTTCATCAGCAAACATGTATGGTACGGCGGTGTTGGTTTTACCAGGCGTGAAATATACAACCTTTGCGTCAAGGAGAAGAGGACGCTGCTTTCAAAAGGTGATGTTGCCACAGCCATAGGCATCATGGCCAGTAGGAAACAGAGGGATCCTAACTTCTTTTTCGAGTACAAACTAGATAAGGAAGGACATTTGAATAGGATGTTCTGGTGCGACTCCCAGTCTCGTCATGACTATGAGGACTTCGGCGACGTGCTTGTATTTGACAGCACGTACAAGATGAACCGCTATGGTATGCCATTCATACCTTTTGTTGGTCTTAACAATCACCGAAAGACCATTGTTTTTGGTTGTGCCATATTTTCGGACGAGACTGAGGAGACATACGTGTGGCTTCTGCAGACTTTTTTGAGGTCCATGTGTCAAAAGATGTCTAAGAGTGTTATCACAGACGCCGACGCTGCGATGATCAAGGCAATTCGCGAAGTCTTGCCAGACGTGTGGCACCGTATATGTACGTGGCACATAGAGAAAAATATGAAGATTCACCTCAGTCACAAGTCCTTGAAGGAGTTCCGAACTCTTCTGTACTACAGCACGTTCACGGCGACGTTTGAGGAGAGATGACATGCATTTTCCAAAAGATGGCAGTCGGAAAAAACTGTAACATGGTTGAGACAGATGTATAAGAAGAGGAGAATGTGGGCCGCGGCTTATCTGACAGAGGGGTTTTGGCTTGGCATGAAAAGCAACCAGCGGAGTGAAAGCCTGAACTCATTCCTTCACCTCCACCTAGACGGTGAAATGACCTTGGTGGATATGATTTTGCACTATGAGTACGCCGTTGTGCGTATCCGTGAAAACGAGGCGCGAGATGACTGCACGGCCTCACAGAGTTTACCGGTGCCAGTTACTAGCTCGAGGGAACTTGAGATAGCTGCTTCTCACGTCTTCACTCCAGCAAACTTATATATGTTGCAACATGATCTTAGAAAAATTGGTGGCATGGAGATTGTAGAAATTAAGCTAGGAGACGGATCACAGCAGTACATCGTGGCCTGGAAGAATAACTGGAAGCGCCGTTTTGGGTGGAGTATACACCAGAAAATTCCACAGAAACTATAAGGTGCAGTTGCAGAAGAATGATTCGAAAGGGTCTATCTTGCAAGCACATATTCCATGTACTGAAGCACTTGAACATATCTGAAATACCAAAGTGTTTAGTTCTTGTTCGATTCACGAAAGAAGCAAGGTTGGGACTGCCCGCAAGGCGCACACGCCATCTGTTGGGATTTGGTTGGACTGGGGCCGGGGAAAGAATGAAATATAGCCAGGTCGGTGTGCTAGCGTCAGAAGCTATGCATGCGGCATGCAAACACCCTGCTTTGTGGGATCAGTTACAGGAGAGTTTGAAGGCTGTGATAGCTAAGAATCATGAGTATGAATTGCTACAGAAAAATTTGATCAAGCAAACAAATGACATCAGTAAGTGTGCAGTTGAATATGTGGACGATGGTGAAGGCAACATGATTGCGGTTAAAGATCCTATGAAAGTGTCAAGCAAAGGTGCAACAAAGGTAGATGAGAGTCGCCCTATCTCGAAAAATAGTAGACCACTCTCTTTTGATGAGTTGAAAACCCGGTGCGGCGCTTGCAAATTGCTAGGACACACTAGACGTAGCAAGAAATGCAAACTAAATCAGAAGTAAGTGTTTGTATGCATTGCGGAATATTAAAAAAATTATCATTCATTAACTTACCTTGTCTTTTATGATGTGCAGAAAAGTGGAGAAGGAAGAAGAGTAGAACAATTGCTTCAATTATTTACTGTGTTAATTGGGCGGCTCATGCTAAGGTAGCTGTAGGGGATTCTATTTCTTTGGTTTGGAGGCTTTCGCCCCCTGATTGTATCCTTAGTGTATTAGCAGACGAGATCCCAGACTTTGTTTAAATAAAGTAAGATGTTTCCCTCAAAACAAAAATAAAAAAAATTCTTTACTGTGTTATGACCGGGGCGGGAGGTAGACAGAATATTGTACATTTCCCCTCCCCATGTCCTAAATGCCATTAAATAAGTAACTGTATCACTCTCCTCCCTATCACGCACTCACCCACCTCCCACGGGCGCCGGTTCGAACTCCCCTCTTATCCCCACCTACAGTAGATCTAGAAAACCCTCACCGGCGACCGTTGCAGCCGCCTCCATGGAGAGAAGCCTCAGCTGGCAGAGAGCGATGGTGGAGCTCGCCGGCGATGACGAGGGGTGGCGCGCGCAGTTGACTGAGGTGTGCGGCTGGTTCCCCAGCACGAAGATGTTGGTCAACCACGCGCGTGGCCTCGTCAAAGTTCTCACCGATGCCGAGAAGAAGCGCGCCTTCCCCTACGGCTGTGGCGTCCCGACGGCTTTCCTCCTTGTGTGGGCAATGCGAGAGGCCACGCTCAGTGACTCCCTTGTTCAGCGCACAAGGTGGTGGATGTACCGCTCCACCACCATGACGCTGCGGCCAGATCCAGCATGCATCGCGTCGAGGGCGGAGCGCGTCGACGTCGAGCTTGCTCTCCCTGCGCCCGTCAGCCCGGACTACCAGGTCCTCCACGTGTCGAAGCCAGTCCTGCCATTAGGCTCTGACGTCGTGGAGGACAACGTGGAGGAGGTACTAGTCATCCCTGATAACCATGAGGAGGGCAAGGAGGACGCTGTGCAGATGGTAGCGCCGGTCGCCGTCGAGGGTGGCAAGACAATGCCCATCGACATCGAGCTCCTACCTCTCCTCCCTGACATAGTGAAGGTGGAAGAAGAGGAGGTGGCTTAGGATCAGGTGGCGCGGCTGTCGAACAGGACGACGGTCAAGAAGAAGGCTTCTTCGTGTGTGGTGCACCGCTCACCCCGCCTCAAATTTCTAAAGAAGTGAAGATGGGCACAGTTGCTGAAAGTGGAGGAAGCTGCTGGTTATCTTAAGTTAGTTATGCTGTTATATGTTTTAGCATATAAGTTAACATTATTTTGGGTTTGCTGTTGGTTAGGTATGCTTTTATATGTAAGCATATAAGTTATGCAATCGGTACGGTTTGGTCGGATTCTTTATGGCTGAAGAACTGAATATCTACTGCTCACCCTAAGTGTCAAGTTCAGTTAAATTACAGAATTTTAAATATGTACTATTGCTTTGCTTCAATGTTGCATCTAAGGTGTAGGTGTGCTACATGTTGCTCCTATGTTGCAACAACACAATGAACTAGGCTGCTGCATAAATCAGTAGTATTGCTAGGGGATGTGCCCATGTGCATCACTTACCAAATATAGAACATGCCAAAAGTGCATTGTCTGCCAAATATAGAACATGCCAAAAGTGCATTGTCTACCAATCATGATGGCCCCATGTTATTTATGCTGCAAACACTTTGCCCATAAACTGAATAGCAAATAATTCACCAGCATTTCATCATGTCAATTACAATGATGTTAATAACTTTGTGAACAATCTACTTGCTAACTATGACATCAATCATAATGGCAAGCATGCCAAGATACAGAAGACCTCCAAATCCTAAAATGCTATCCCTATGGAGCAATATTTCCTTGTGCATCTTAACCATTGTCCTCTTTTCTTTCTCATTCCTTTTAATTTCAGCTTCATATTCTGTAATCTTAGTCTCCAGTTTCTTGTTCTTCATGGCAAGATACTTAATGACTGACTTTGCTTTGCTATCCCACTCCCCATCAACCCATTCAACATACTCAGAAGTGATAACATCCTAAATAAATCATGAGCAATTCAAGTCATTTTATAACTGAACTTGTCACTGCAATCATTAAACACTGAACTTTTTTGCAGCTTGACCGCAATAGCAGTACTAGTTTGAAGATCATGCTCAGTAGACTAACCTCAAACACACATCCCCCGAGTGCGCTGCCAAAATTGTCTGCATCTATGCAGACACGGCCACCAAGAGTTTCCTGATGACCACATAGATGGAGCTTGTCATGGCCACAGGTGATGAATTGTGGGCGATAATGCTGGGATGTAAAGAACGGTAAAGATCTTACCTTTTTGCCACCAAAGTGTAGCACTGAAGAAACCCTGGCCGTGGGTTCTCCCGGCCCGTCGCCGCCCACGAAACCCCCGTCCCCTGTTCCACTCGATCCGCCGCCGCTGCCTCCTGTGCCACTGAATCCGCCCCACCAGCTTGCAGGACCCAGGGTTATACCTAACTTGCGGTCGCCACCACTCTTCTCGCCGCAGCCGCCGCCGCTCGACGCCTAGCTCGCTGTCATGCTTTCGCCGTCGAGATTTGGAGGCACAAATGGAGAGAGAGGGCTATGGATTTGGAAAGGGAAACAAGAAAAAGGGGAAAGATATATGTGAACCTGGCAAAATGGGCTGGTGTAGCGCTGCCGGCACGATAGCCCGCCTGTGGGGCCCCTCACGTGGTTAGATGGGCCGTGCCTGGCATCATGGTGAGTACCAAAAAAGTTAATTATACATATAATAAAAAAAACTACGGGTTTGTAAAACAAAATAGAAAAACATGATGCCTGATAACACGCGATAGAGCCAACGAGCTGACATGATTAATTTTGATCAGTGTAATATTACATTTTGGCTCGATATATTTACTTATCTACCATGACTACTTTTCATAATCATGTGATGAGGGGGATGATAACCCACAAGTATAGGGGATCGCAATAGCTTTCGAGGGTAGAGTATTCAACCCAAATTTATTGATTCGACACAAGGGGAGATAAAGAATATTCTCAAGTATTAGCAGCTGAGTTGTCAATTCAACCACACCTAGAAACTTAGTATCTGCAGCAAAGTGTTTAGTATCACAGTAATATGATAGTGGTGGTAGCGGCAACAAAAGTAAAGACAGCAAAAGTAATGTTTTTGGTATTTTGTAGTGATTGTAACAGTACCAGCGGGAAAGTAAATAAGCGAGAACCAGTATATGGAAAACTCGTAGGCATCGGATCAGTGATGGATAATTATGTCGGATGCGGTTCATCATGTAACAGTCATAACATAGGGTGACACAGAACTAGCTCCAATTCATTAATGTAATGTAGGTATGTATTCCGTATATAGTCATGCGTGCTTATGGAAAAGAACTTGCATGACATCTTTTGTCCTACCCTCCCGTGGCAGCGGGGTCCTATGGAAACTAAGGGATATTAAGGCCTCCTTTTAATAGAGAACCAGAACAAAGCATTAGCACATAGTGAATACATGAACTCCTCAAACTATGGTCATCACCGGGAGTGGTCCCGATTATTGTCACTTCGGGGTTGCCGGATCATAACACATAGTAGGTGACTATAGACTTGCAAGATAGGATCAAGAACTCACATGTATTCATGAAAACATAATAGGTTCAGATCTGAAATCATGGCACTCGGGCCCTAGTGACAAGCATTAAGCATAGCAAAGTCATAGCAACATCAATCTCAGAACATAGTGGATACTAGGGATCAAACCCTAACAAAACTAACTCGACTACATGATAAATCTCATCCAACCCATCACCGTCCAGCAAGCCTACGATGGAATTACTCACGCACGGCAGTGAGCATCATGAAATTGGTGATGGAGGATGGTTGATGATGACGACGGCGATGAATCCCCCTCTCCGGAGCCCCGAACGGACTCCAGATCAGCCCTCCCGAGAGGTTTTAGGGCTTGGCGGCAGCTCCGTATAGTAAAACGCGATGATTTCTTCTCTTTGATTTTTTTTCTCTCCGAAAGCAAATATATAGAGTTGGAGTTGGCGTCGGAGGGTATCCAGGGGGCCCATGAGGTAGGGGGCGCGCCCTAGGGGGGCGCCCCCCACCCTCGTGAGAAGGGTGTGGGCCCCCTGGTCTTCATCTTTGGCGAGGATTTTTTTTATTGTTTCTAAGATGTTCCGTGGAGTTTCAGGTCATTCCGAGAATATTTGTTTTCTGCACATAAAACAACACCATGGCAATTCTGCTGAAAACAACGTCAGTCCGGGTTAGTTCCATTCAAATCATACAAGTTAGAGTTCAAAACAAGGGCAAAAGTGTTTGAAAAAGTAGATACGACGAAGACGTATCAGGGGAATTACCAGGAGATTATGCAAGATGATGACATGCAGATAGCTAAGGCAGAAGGCTAAGCTTGGTAGAGTTTTTAAAAAAGTAAAGATTGTGAAAATTTTAATATGAAACTTACGAGAGCAGTTGAAGAGAAAAATAGACTATTATAAAAAATTGGAGAACGAGAAAAATATTAAGCAAGAACACTTGATAAGTGAAGCCGTGAAAAATACAATTATAAAAAAAATTGGAGAACGAGAATAATATTAAGCAAGAACAATTGATAAGTGAAGCCAAAACTTTATTGGTATGACCAAATTGTCTTCTCCGAGCGAATTGTATGACCGAATTGTCTGATACGAGCAAATTGTCTGACAGACACATACACATGTATGTGTCACAATATTCGAGATGCCCTGTTTATTACATAAAAATGATAGAACCCCTAAGATAATAATGTCGTCGAAACCTTCGACCGAAGTAAATCCAAACCACTAAAACTTCAATCTTGCATGCCGCATGAATTCTTCAGGCGCGCCTTTTCCTTGCGATTTCACGAATTTTGTTCTTCACACACTCCATCGTGTTCGAAGGTGACATAATCAACTCCGCGACAAAACATCTTCTCCTTGCGTCAACGGTGGCCTGCAAAAAATGACGTAAATGTTACATGAACCGAAGTTGCTACATGACCATAGTAGCGGATGTACAAACGTAAATAACAACATACCTGTGAAAAATCGCGGGTCATTCGGTCCCCATCCCAATGTTCTAGGCATTCTGTGACAAAAAGGCCACAAGAGTTCCTGATACATATGCAAACATTAGCGGTGGGCAATAAAAACATGTGTGTTGTTGTTTGAATGTGCATGATGTCCTATTAACTCACCCATCCTCTTGCTGGGGCATGTCATACTCCTTGATAGGCCACTTACGTCCTGATATTTCCCTGGTGTAATATGATTTGCTTGGTGCATATCGTGTGCTATAGCCATTCACTATAAAGAGGATAGTGTTAAAGAATAATCATAAACAACATGTAAGACCAATGGTACAAATGTTGGTTATATTACCAGTGCTTTCACAGTCTTTTCTGTTAGGTCCAGAGGATAGAGCGAATCGAGAACTTGGAATTCTTGCTTGATCAAGTGCATGACCACGGTCATCCAGTGGGCATTGTCGATATTCAACGCGATATACGTCTATAGTGCAAAAAAACCATTGTGGATCAAACGAAATACTTGATGAAATGTCATGTAGTGAAGAATTACAAAAATAACGTACCTTATCACGCATAGTATACTCTTTCGTGACTCTATTAACTGCTCCAGCTTTGAACAGAGCACTATCCATGTTGCAACTCGACGATAATGGATCATCTCGTGCGATAGCACGATCTACAAGGAATTTGGACCTCCACGCTGGACAGAGGTAATGATCATGACCAACACGCAGCTCCAAATGTCCCATATAAGCATCAGTTACCTTCATAGAATATCAGGGCATTACATGTTGAAAGTTGAGACATAGATTATTGAGAATTTTAATAACAGGACATGCAAATAGTACTTACATCGTCTGACAGCCATCTGTGAGTTAGTACCGGTCGAATCCTTTCGGAAGTCAGAGATATGCCACGCCCTTCACTGTAGTAAACTTTCTTCCCCTTATTCTTCTCGGTGCTAGCAGCTAACTCGACAAATGAAACAACTGCATCAATTATTTCCGGCGTCAACTCATCTGCCACAACCTCCGGCTCATGATTTTCACAAAACAGAGCTGCATGAAATAATATGAACATCAACAATGGTGATCATATGCATTTGTAGCAGTCGAAGTACCGGAGGGTTTCTGACCACGGTTGGGATGCCTGCTGGGCTTGTCAAGTGCGTAGGGAGATTCAAATTTCTTAGGAACGGTCCTCTTGCGCTTACCGGACATAACTTCCTCATCCTTATCGATTGTTGCACCCTTTTTTCCATTTGCCTTAGCCATGAACTTGCTGACAGAAGATGGACAAATGTCTATGTCCAATGAAGGTGCTTGAGTAGAAGTACCAACGACCCAAGGGTTTTTGGGTGTAGCGCCACATTCATCATTACGCCTAATAGGTGAAGCTTCCTTGTGTCCATTCATCTTCGGTGGGGTTTTCTGTTTGGCAAACAAAATCGTGTGAACATTTCAGCACGTAAATAAATTAAAGGAGAAAATTATAGACAGGAATATATATACATAGTGCCTCAGGTACGGTTTTATGGTTGGGAACCACTTCATCAGGCTGCATTATGTCAATGACAGGCTCTCCGCGTGAGTCTATGTCATCCTTGTACACGAATTCCTTCTTTTCATATGGACCATTCTCGAACGAATCCAGTTCTTCATCCACATCATTGTCCGCGGATGGCACAGCAGTAGCCGGATTGTACATGACACCTGATTTGTTCAACTTCTCCAACAACCTCTGCAATAGAAATATAAATTTAGTAATGCTAGCATGGTTTAAAACAGCAAACATACTATAAACTATAAAGTTTGGGTGTGACACCTCAGCAACTTGATCAGGGATTTGCCTCATCTGGGTGTGTATGAAGTCCATGCACCGCTTCATTAGAAGCTCCATCAAATCTTTCGACATTGGGGCTATCGTCGACTTCTTTGTGTTTCCATTTGCAGGCTTGGTTTTTGGCTTCATGGTAGGCACATTATTTGGGATGTTGGGATCCTGAGCCCTATACTCCTGGGTGATATTATTTTCGATCTGCATGCGATATTGAAGTACATGTGATGAATAAAAAATAAATATTATTAAGTTAAAAAACATTTAAGAAAGACGGAACACAATGACTTACCCTGACATTACCACGGCCGCGCCCATTGTCATAGTTGAACCGATCTCTCCTAGTGGCTGCACCTTCGGGCCAGTTCCTCATAAGAGGTTGTATGGACAAGTTGGGATTATAGGCGCATTCGCCTTCGACCGGTTGCACCTTCTCCTAGTAAAAGTACTAAAAAATATAAGGATTTAGAGTTAGTACAATACATCACATAAAATTGCAATGATATGATAATTGACATTATGCAACATGTCTCATGTGTGTACCTGCAGGAGAGCCAAATTGCCTTTCGGCCATTGGCGGAGGTGTTTGCCTTTCTTCACTATGCGAAGGCAATCAAGGAGAACACACATGGTGAAGGAATTCCAGTTAATCTTTGAAATACGTTTCACATCATCGACCAAAGCGTAGTACTGCTTTGGCACAATCTTGCTCGACATGGGAGCAATAATTGTTCCTAACAGGACAAGCACTACTTTCCGAAGGAAATTGTCGTTGCTGGCTTTACTTTTAATTATGTCCTCAGTGAGATTATCTATCACTATGTTTTCTGATGTCTTACTGAGAAATTGTGGCGGCACCCGCTCCTTGATGTTCCCGCCTTCTTCAGTCAGAATGTCTGAAGCGGACACTCCTTGGTTCTCGAGGTTAAAGATGCACTCAACGTCGACCGCACCGAGAGTCACCTCCCCAACCTGCTCTTGTATAATGAATCTGGCCGTGCTAGCCTGAAAATTCTCAATCGTATACCTAATCAGTAGGGTATGCATCTTAATAGATGGTATCTGCAGCATGCTGCGCAATGTTGTATCAACCACTCTAGCGCGTTGTCCGCTCGATAGAGCTGCAACAAGCTTGCACTATTTCTCAACGACGCATACTATTTCTCCATTCAGCTCGTCCATCCTGTTGAAATAAAATATAGAACTTCGTGAGATTAGCGAACACTAAAGCAAAAATAACAATAGACATGCAAAAATACAAAACTTTCTGGCAGTAGCTAACACTAATGCAAAAATAACACTAATGCAAATACAAAACTAGCACCATGTATACTGCAACATGCAGGCAAGTGTGTGCTGACATGAGGCAATAAAAAAATAACTACAATTGGTAATTGAATTTACTTGCATCTGATCAAGTTCTTATTAACAGGGTGACAAATTGATCAGCTGTAAATAACTAGAGTCTATAGCAATGGTACCTATTTGAGGTTCATCAACATCTAATGCTAATAACTCTTTAATGTTCTACGTGCACAACAATATAATTGGATCGTGTGACAAAAATAAAATTGGATCATGTGACAAAAAATCTATTGCATCATGCTTCTCGAGAAACAACATCTTATTCTACCATGATATAAAATAATCAAAGATTGTTTTCATCTACGCCATCTGGTCAGAACGCATCTAGTCGAGTTGATACTAGTTGAAAATATGTGCTAAACCTAAGTCCATCAAAGCAACGAGACGGAGGAAGTAGCTTGCTATGAAGGCGCGAGGTAAGGAGGACAATTTACTTGATCGGTCAACGAAGATGAAAGAAGTCGGCGATGTGTTGTCGACGTAGTTCATCGAGATCGGCCTGCACGTGCGGACGACCTTGATCTTCTCGGGATTTTTGTGGCGTGTGGGATGCGGCGGACGGAGCTGTCGACGACTCGCCGGCAGGAGGCGATCTAGTCGACGACATGTGCGAGGAGGAGGAGATTATATATGAGGTCGACTCCTAGGTCATTGTAACTTCCCTGTGGCCAATCTTGCGATCTATATTTTCCTCCATTGAAGCGAGGCTGAACGTGCTCCTTAATTGTAGGGATTAGGAACATATGGATTAGCATGATCCCATAATTGTGTAACAGAACGGCAACTACTCCCGTGATCGACATGCGTGTGATCGACATGCATGGAAAGCGCAGCGTTCTGGGCCCCAACAATATGGATCTGGCAGTTATTTGCAGTCTGGGCCGGCCCACCTACTTGCATTGTTTCTTCCCTCAAAATAAATATCATTGATTCTTCCCTAAAAAAACTCGTTGTGACACCTATTAGTTATTGTATACTTGTATATGTTCAACAATATTTATAGTATGTCTATCATTTCTACAATATTATACATTCAAATGTATTGTTCCTCTTTCCCTTTTAATTTGGTTTTCCTGTTATTTTATGTTTTCTCCTTCTTATTCCTATTTTTTTGTTCATGTTACATAATTCCATATCAGTTCTTCTCATTGTTTACAATTTCATTTCTAATATGTACGATTAAATGTTGTCCTATTTATGACTTCCTAATTGGTGGGACCGGTAAGGAAAACCACTGTCAGACCTGCCCTCCAGCAGACCCGAATGGTCCTGCTTGTACATGGTGCATGTGGAAGTATGCATGAGATGACCCCAACTTTTGGGACCATGTGGGGTTGGCCAATGTGGTCCCCCGGACAAGGTGTGCATGAATTCGGACACAAAACGCACGTTGCGTCACGTGGGGGCAGTGTTGTAGGGTTCTGTCGCTGGAGAAACCCTAGAAAATGCATCGAGTGTCAAAAATGAATGATACTTGTCATGCATGCATGCCATGGTCATCCTAGGGTATGCATAAAGTTTGGGATCATTTAGTGGGACCGTCAAGAAAAACCACTGTCAGACCTACCCTCCGGCAGACCCGAATGGTCCTGCTTGTACATGGTGCATGTGGAAACATGCATGAGATGACCCCAACTTTTGGGACCATGTGGGCTTGGCCAATGTGGCCCCCCAGGCAATGTGTGCACGAATTCGGACACAAAACGCACGTTGCGTCACGTGGGGGTAGTGGTGTAGGGTTCTGTCACCGGAGAAATCCTAGAAAATGCATCGAGTGTCGGAAATGAACGATACTTGTCATGCATGCATGCCATAGTCATACTAGGGTATGCATAAAGTTTGGGATCATTTGGTGGGACCGTCAAGGAAAACCACTTTCAAACCTACCCTCCGGCAGACCCGAATGGTCCTGCTTGTACATGGTGCATGTGGAAGCATGCATGAGATGACCCCAACTTTTGGGACCATGTGGGCTTGGCCAATGTGGTCCCCCAGGCAAGGTGTGCACGAATTCGGACACAAAACGCACGTTGCGTCACGTGGGGGCAGTGTTGTAGGGTTTTGTCGCCGGAAAACGCCTAGAAAATGCATCGAGTGACGGAAATGAACGATACTCGCCATGCATGCTTGCCATGGTCATCCTAGGGTGTGCATACAGTTTGGTCTCAATTGGTGAGACCGAGAAGATAAACATGTTTTTAGTACATCGTGCATGTGGAGGCATGCATGCAATTGTCCCAACTAGATTTGATTTAATAATATTTCAAATATGAAACAGAAAAGAAAATTTATAATTAGGAAAGAGAACCATGAAAAGTGAAATAAAAGACAACATTATATCATACATTATTTAAGTTTATAACTGTTAGAACAAAGAAAAGAGGAGAATATAGAAAACAGAAGAAAAATTTGAATGAACAAGTGCAATAAAAGACAACATATTATCTTACATTTTAAAAATAATTCAAATATAAAAAAGATAAGATCTATTAGAATGAAAAAGTGAAATAAAAGATAACTTACTATCTTACATTTTCAAAATATTTCAAATATAAAGAAGAGAACAAATATTAGAATGAAGAAGTGAAATAAAACAGAACATTTTATCTTACAAACTAAAAATATTTCAATAATAATAAAGATAAGAAATATTAGAATGAATAATTGAAATAAAACACACCATTTTAGTTTATATTTCGTAAATATTATCAATATACAAAAGAGAACGAACAAATGAAATAAAACACAACAGAATTTGGCATGTTTTTTAAATTTTAGTAAACACTGTTAGAAAATAATATAGACAAAATAGATTTGATTTTAAATATTAGAAATATAAACAAGAAAATAAATTTTGGAGTTAAGAAGTGAAAAACAAAGAAAATATCAAACAGAGCAGCGTGCCGTTGGGTGGTGGGAGTTTAGTCCCACCTCGCCAAGCGAGAGAGCGTCGCACCGGTTTATATACCCGGTTGCGACTCCCCTCCCAAGCTCCTATAAATTGCAGGCAGTACATTGCCTAACTCTTGTCCCCTCGGCGCCGTGGGGCCTACTAGCAGCAGAGATATTCTGCACCACGAGCCTACATCCTGGCCCATGCACGGTAGGGTTCCTAGTCGTATGCAGACCGTGCATTATGAATTCTCCTGCTCTGGTAGGTGGGAACTTTTTTTGGCATATTGCCATGTGTATTGATCTTCAAATCACACACTAAATTATACACATGCTCACTTGCATTCAATACACATTTTTTTGCATATATGACAAGTTAATGTTTTGACCTTCAAGTCATCTAATAAATTTTACACATGCTCACTTACATGTAATACACATGGATATTAATTGGATTTCAACAAAAAATGAGGCCGTGGTGTATGAATTCTCCTCCCACATGCATGCCATGGTCATGGTACGGTGTGCAAAAAGTTTGGGATCATTTTATGGGACCGTCAAGGAAAACCTCTTTCAAACTTGCCCTCTGGCAGACCCGAATTGTCCGGCTTGTACATGGTTCATATGGAGGCCTGCATGAGATGACCCCAACTTTTTGGGAGGACGTCGGCATGGCCAATGTGGCCCCCAGGCAAGGTGTGCACGAATTCGGAGACAATACGCATGTTGCGTCACGTCGGGGCACTGTTCTAGGGTTTTATCACCGCAAAACGTCTACAAAATGCATAGAGTGTTGGAAATGAACGGTAGTTGCCAGTCATGCTTGCTATGGTCATCGTAGGGTGTGCATAAAAGTTTGGTATCAATTGGTGAGACCGAGAAGAAGAACCTGCTTGTAGTACATGGTGCAAGTGGAGGCATACATGCGATTGTCCCAACTATATTTGATTTAATAATATTTCAAGTATGAAACAGAAAAGAAAATTTATAATTAGAAAAGACAACCATGAAAAGTGAAATATGAGACAACATTATATCATATATTATTTAAATTTATAACTGCTAGAACAAAGAAAAGAGGAGAATATAGAAAACAGAATAATTTTTTAATGAATAAGTGCAATAAAAGACAACATATTATCTTACATTTTGGAAATATTTCAAATATAAAGAAGAGAACAAATATTATAACGAAGAAGTGAAATAAAAGATAACATATTATCTTACATTTTGGAAATATTTCAAATATAAAGAAGAGAACAAATATTAGAATGAAGAAGTGAAATAAAACAGAACATTTTATCTTACAAACTAAAAATATTTCAAAAATAATAAAGATAAGAAATATTAGAATGCAGAATTGAAATAAAACACACCATTTTATTTTATATTTCGTAAATATTATCAATATATAAAAGAGAACAAACAAATGAAATAAAACACAATTTGGCATATTTTTTTAATTTTAGTAAACACTGTTAGAAATAGGGAAAATATCTGGTGCACTAGTGCTTGTGGTGCTACCGATGCACCGAACTCAAGTCGCACATTTTAAATATTTAAGTTTTTTTGAAAAAATGTAGCACATTGACACAACATTAATGAATATTGTCACAAAATTTCAAGACGAAATTCGAAACACAGCTCCTAAAACAAAAATGATAAATTTAACACTAAATAGTACATAAGATAAGTTGGGCTTTAGATTTGGCCCATTATCACACTGATGTCAATTTTGTTATTTTTGTATCTCAAAAAATATTTCAAATTTAGATACAAAATTTTATGACGACATACATTGATGTTATGTCAATGTGCTCGATTTTTTCAGAATTTTTAAAGTGTTGTACGGCATCCGGTGCACCAGTAGCACCACAAGTGTTGGTGCATCGGATACGTTCCCGTTAGAAATAATATAGAAAAAAAGAGATTTGATTTTAAATATTAGAAATATAAACAAGAAAAGAAACAAAGAAAATATCAAACATATCAGCGCGCGGGTAAGGCTGCCCTGGGCCAGCTCGCCCGAATTGGGCCCAAGGCGGAGCCGTGCAGGGCACATCGCAGCGCACAACCGTTGGGTGGTGGGAGTTTAGTCCCACCTCGCCAAGCGAGAGGGCGCCGCACCAGTTTATATACCCGGCTGCGACTCCCCACCCAAGCTCCTATCAATTGCAGGCAATACATTGCCTAACTCTCATCCCCTCTGCCCCGTGGGGCCTACTAGCAGCAGAGTTATTCTACAGCACGGGCCTGCATCCTGGCCCATGCACGACATGGTTCCTAGTCGTATGCAGGCCGTGGAGTATGAATTCTCCTGCTCTGGTAGGTGGGCACTTTGTTTTGGCATATTGTCATGTGTATTCTTCAAATCACACACTAAATTATACACATGCTCACTTGCATTCAATACACATTTTTTTGCATATATGACAAGTTAATGTTTTGACCTTCAAGTCATCTAATAAATTTTACACATGCTCACTTACATGTAATACACATGGATATTAATTGGATTTCAACAAAAATGAGGCCGTGGTGTATGAATTCTCCTCCCACAAGCATGCCATGGTCATGGTACGGTGTGCAAAAAGTTTGGGATCATTTGGTGGGTCCGGCAAGGAAAACCTCTTTCAAACTTGCGCTCCGGCAGACCCGAATGGTCCGGCTTGTACATGGTGCATGTGGGGGCATGCATGAGATGACCCCAACTTTTGGGAGCATGTGAGCATGGCCAATGTGGCTCCCAGGCAAGGTGTGCATGAATTCGAACACAAAACGCATGTTGCGTCACGCCGCAGCAGTGTTTTAGGGTTTTTTTCGACCACCTCCAAATCACCTCAACTTTGGCACACATGATATCTTGCACAAACAAAGGTGGGTTTCCAAGGTTTATATTTTTTGAATTTTTAATTAATCTATAATGCCCTCTAGACTGACTGGTCAAAACATCAGTCTATACCTCAGGGGGGCATTGTAAAATATTATTTTTCCAAATTTTCTTTCATAGGCATGATTGGCACATCTGGGTCACCATGTTCAAGAAAGTTTGGGTGATTTGGAGGTGGTGGGAAAAATCACATTTGTTCAAAAACTGGCTTAAGTTAGACCAAATGGCCCCTCCGGAATGCGGTCATTTTTTCGACCACCTCCAAATCACCTCAACTTTGGCACACATGAACTCTTCCACAAACAAAGGTGGGTTTCCAAGGTTTTATATTTTTTGAATTTTTTATTAATTTATAATGCCCTCTAGACTGACTGGTCAAAACATCGGTCTATACCTCAGGGAGGCATTGTAAAATATTCTTTTTCCAAATTTTCTTTCATAGGCATGATTGGCACATGTGGGTCACCATGTTCAAGAAAGTTTGTGTGATTTGGAGGTGGTGGGAAAATTCACATTTGTTCAAAAACTTGCTAAGTTAGACCAAATGCCCCCCGGATTGCGGTCATTTTTTCGACCACCTCCAAATCGCCTCAACTTTGGCACACATGATCTCTTGCACAAACAAATGTGGGTTTCCAAGGTTTTATATTTTTTGAATTTTTTATTAATTTATAATGCCCTCTAGACTGACTGGTCAAAACATGAGTCTATACCTCAGGAGGGCATTGTAAAATATTCTTTTTCCAAATTTTCTTTCATAGGCATGATTGGCACATGTGGGTCACCATGTTCAAGAAAGTTTGTATGATTTGGCGGTGGTGGGAAAAATCACATTTGTTCAAAAACTGGCTTAAGTTAGACCAAATGGCCCCTCCGGAATGCGGTCATTTTTTCGACCACCTCCTAATGACCTAAACTTTGGCACACATGATCTCTTGCACAAACATAGCTAGGTTTCCAAGGTTTTATATTTTTGAATTTTTTATTAATTTATAATGCCCTCTAGACTGACTAGTCAAAACATCGGTCTATACCTCAGGGGGGTATTGTAAATTATATTTTTTCCAAATTTTCTTTCATAGGCATGATTGGCACATGTGGTTCACCATGTTCAAGAAAGTTTGTGTGATTTGGAGGTGGTGGGAAAAATCACATTTGTTCAAAAACTATCTTAAGTTAGACCAAATGGCCCCTCCGGAATGCGGTCATTTTTTCGACCACCTCCTAATCACCTCAACTTTTACACACATGATCTCTTGCACAAACATAGATAGGTTTCCAAGGTTTCATATTTTTTGAATCTTTAATTAATTTATAATGCCCTCTAGACTAACTAGTCAAAACATCGGTCTATACCTTAGTGGGGCATTGTAAAATATTCTTTTTCCAAATTTTCTTTCATAGGCATGATTGGAACATGTGGGTCACCATGTTCAACATAGTTTGTGTGATTTGGAGGTGGTGGGAAAAATCACATTTGTTCAAAAACTGGCTGAAGTTAGACCAAATTGCCCCTCCAGAATGCGGTCATTTTTTTGACCACCTCCTAATCACCTCAACTTTGGCACACATGATCTCTTGCACAAACAAAGGTGGGTTTCCAAGGTGTTATGTTTTTTGAATTTTTTATTAATTTATTATGCCCTCTAAACTGACTGGTTAAAACATCGGTCTATACCTCAGGGGGGCATTGTAAAATATTCTTTTTCCAAATTTTCTTTCATAGGCATGATTGGCACATGTGGGTCACCATGTTCAAGAAAGTTTGTATGATTTGGAGGTGGTGGGAAAAATCAAATTTGTTCAAAAACTGGCTTAAGTTAGACCAAATGGCCTCTCCGGAATGCGGTCATTTTTTGACCACCTCCTAATCACCTCAACTTTGGCACACATGATCTCTTCCACAAAAAAAGGTGGGTTTCCAAGGTTTTATATTTTTTTAATTTTTTATTAATTTATAATGCCCTCTAGACTGACTGGTCAAAACATCGATCTATACCTAGGGGGGCATTGTAAAATATTCTTTCTATTTTTTTGAATTTTTTTAATTTATAATGCCCTCTTATATTGGTTTATTTTTTAATGCTCTCTTATATTTGTTTATTTTTTAATGCCCTCTTATTTTTTTATTTTTTATTTATAAAGATAGGTTTCCAAGATGGCTAGGATGGCCCATGCTTTTCCTTTTGTTTATTTTTTTCCTTTTCCTTCACTTTACATAAAGAGCACTCAAAAAATAACATAAAAATTACATGACCCCTAAAATAATAACATACCAAAAATTCAAAAGGTATTTTTATCAAACACATCTTTTCGAATATTTATATTTTCTTTTCTTATAAATAAGTGACATTTTCAAAATTCTAATAAGTAGGGTAACATAACTTTATTACAAAATAAAGTAGATCTTATTTTTAACTAGTATTACATTACTCTTCTAAATTTACATTTAATTCCTTCACAGTTTGATGATGGAATATTTGCTCTCTAATTGCAACATAGGTTCAAATGATGGAACATTTGATCTTTTTGCTTATTCAAATTATGCGTTAATGGAATGTGTGAGGATGAACAATTATCACTAACTTTACTGAACCCCATGTACTATAATTCATGACAGCCATTTTGGAACATTGCCAGATTCAATATTTGGTATAATTGGCACATGGGCACAACATGTTCCACTTGCCCACAACATAGACAAGTGTTGCAGCATGTCTGAAGCAACACTGAAGCGCCATTTGTGATCATTGCACCATCGAAACAACAACTAAACATGAAGGAAGCATTCACCACCAATAAAGTTAAGGCCACACATATATAGATAGCATTCTAGGTTACCACCACAGGTAGCAGGCAGTTCACAACAGATCCAGTTTAGACACACAATACATTACATTACATTACATTAATATAGCTAGTTTCCAAGTAGTTCAGACCCATATGCAGCTTTCCAAAAGTAAAACATCATCAAATATACTAATGATGAGTACGGCTTCCAGCTTCTGATGATCAGCATGATGTAGGACTAGAGGTTAGGGTTTCTCAGGACCTTCAGGAGGGCAGAATGTTGAGCCCTGATCTTGTACTGATGACTGGAGATCGATGTAGCCCGGCAATGTTCCATCAAATGCTCTAATAACCCAGACCTGGGCTTGGGCTTGCTGCGGTAGGGGCAGCAGTACTTTTCAGTCCTCCAGTTGTGGTACATACCAGGTCCTTGGGCCCTGATCTTCAACACCTCCTTCTCTTCAAAGGACTCGACGTTCCCCTCGACCACATCATCTCCAGATTCATACTGCACACTTTAATGACTGACATTAATACATTATGCATTCAAAAACTATAAACATGTAATACTAACTCAATGCACAAATAACATTTCAACTAGGCCTTACCTCGTACGGCTCATCTTCATCAGAGTCATCTGGGTAGAACCCAGTCTTGTCCCACTTCCTCTTGTTGCCCACAAGATCCTCCTCCTGCTGCTATATTGTCAAACAAGCACATCAATTACAATGAATTGAATTACAGTTCATAGAGTGTCATTACAAACAAAATTGTGAATGTGAACCACATTGGTATGTTGCAAGTGACCAAATGCTTTCCTTATAAATACAGAATCTAAGCAATCAATCAACAGACAAATGATTTCCTTCATAAATGCTAATGAAAATGCAAGTCGGATTCTTGACATTCCCTGGATTAACCCAACACTTTTCTTTGAGGGAATTCCCCCGCCCCCACACTACTTAATGGAAACATATAGTATATTTTGTTGCTAGGATCCTGCCTTGGAATGTTTACATCACACTTTACATATAGTATATACTAATTACAGAAGCCAACTACAAATTTTAATATGCACAAATTACTGTTTTTGGGATAATGCAACAAAGCTCCTACACATATTAACATAATGCAGTAGTTAATTAGGTACAACTTCAACTATAAATGCATACATCTCCAACAAAAATCTAAAATTTCATTACTTACCTAAACAACAACAAATTATACTATAGATGAATCTTGTATCATCTAAATCAATTCATTGGCACATCAAAATTAATGCATTCCAAATCAAATATGTTTCCATCCAGTATCATTGAACCACAGATCAAATCAAATAATCATAAATGTCAGCAGCATTGAACTACAGATCTAATAATCATATGACATCTATCTTGAAGGAAATATGCCCTAGAGGCAATAATAAAGTTATTATTTATTTCCTTGTATCATGATAAATGTTTATTGTATTAACCGGAAACATAATACATGTGTGAATACATAGACAAACAGAGTGTCACTAGTATGCCTCTACTTGACTAGCTCATTGATCAAAGATGGTTATGTTTCCTAACCATAGACATGAGTTGTTATTTGGTTAACGGGATCACATCATTAGGAGAATGATGTGATTGACTTGTTGTAACGCCCTGAGACCGATGTGCCAGGTGTCGTCCAGTTATTCGCTGTTGTTTCCTTGTCATTGCTTCCATGCCATGCATTGCATATCATGTCATCATGTGCATTTCATTTGCATACATGTTCGTCTCATGCATCCGAGCATTTCCCCGTTGTCCGTTTTGCATTCCGGCGCTCCTATCTCCTCCGGTGGTCCTTTCTACCTTCTTTTCGCATGTGGGCATTAAACATTTCCGGATTGGACCGAGACTTGCCAAGCGGCCTTGGTTTACTACCGGTAGACCGCATGTCTAGTTTCGTATCATTTGGACTTCGTTTGATACTCCAACGGTTAACCGAGGGACCGAAAAGGCCTCGTGTGTGTTGCAGCCCAACACCCTTCCAATTTGGCTCAAAACCCACCAAAACCTCCTCCATCATCTCGGTCGTTCGATCGCGATTGCGTGGCCGAAAACCGCACCTCATTTGGACTCTCCTAGCTCCCTCTATGCCTATATATAGTCCCTCCTTCGAAATCTCGGGTCCATTTCGCCCCTAACCCTAAAAATCCGCTCGCGCCGCCGCCGGACACGTCCATCCGCGCACCGGACGCGTCCGCCCGCCGCACCCAACCAGCCACACGCCACCACGTGGCATCCCGGCGCCCGGCGCCGCCGTGGCCCGCGGAAGCCCGGAGCCGGCCCTCCCGCCGTCCAACCAGGCCCCGAGGCCATCGCCTCTCCTCCGTCACGCATCGCCTCTCCTCCCGCGCCGGCGACGAGCCCGGCCGCCACCGCGCCGACCTACGCCTCCAGCGCCGCCCCGTCGCCATGAACTCCGGCGCCGCCACCGACCGTCGCGCCGCCGCCGCTCGCGGTCACCTCGCCGCCCCGACGCCACCACGCCCCCGCGCCGCCACGTCTCGCCATCCCCGAACCCCGGCGAGCGCCCCCGGCCACCACGACGTCCGGCCGCCGTCGCCATGAACTCCGGCGAGCCTCGGAGTGCATGCTGCTACAGTACTCCGGCCAGATCCGCCGCCGCTTTGAAAACCGTGCAAACCCTAGATCTGTTCTCGGAGGTATAATTTTTCTCTAAGTCCCCGAGATTTCCAGTTTCAAATGCCCATGTTCATCATGTTGTAACGTTGCATCCGTAGCTCCGTTTTGCGCGTATAACATATCAAAATGTTCGCCTCAAAGAGTAGATCATTTCATCTCATTGCATCATTTTCATTTGAGCTCATCTTGATGCCCTAAATGCTGTTGGAAGAGTGCTATTTGAGTTAATTGTCAGATCTGCTGCACCAAATAGCTATTTGTTATTTTTTCCATGATTATTGTGTGCATGATATGCTCCTGAGCTCTACATGTGTTTTGTTATATGCTTTGCCATCTTCCCAGAGGTGCTATCCATGTATTTTTGTGATGTGTGTGGTGACTAGCACAAGCTTGCAAAGTGGTGCATTCGTTAATGCTGATTTCAGGGACTTAGCAATTCCACTAAGTCCTTGGACTGTTTTTATCAATATGCCATATGTTCATGTTGTTTCCTAGTGATCCGTGCCTCTTTTGAGGATAATCAGTAAGGATGTTTTGTTAATCTTGTAGTGCTCTATCCATCCATGTCTTTGTGTGCAATTATGGAGCAACCTAGCTTGAGTCAATCGATCTCTACTTTTGCTATTTCGTGAATCTGGGCAGATTGTCTACTTGTTAGCGATTTTGCCGAGGATGTTGTAGTTGATCTGTGCATGCTATGTTGTTGTTCTTGCCATGACTAGCTTGTATAATGTGTATTCTTGATGGGTGTATGCTTAGTTAGTCATGCCTTGCTCTGTAGTGAGTGCATCGAGCTCGTAAACATGCCTACTTGATATCTGATTTGCATGCTCCAGTTTTTCACTAAGTCTGTAATCTGATTATGTTTTTGCCATGTTCACATGCTTGCAATTGTATTATCTGATCCCTTTTGGCTCAAGGTCACTAAGAGACTTTTGTTCAGCTCTTTGAGTAGCTCCGTGCCATGCCTTGCTCTGCCATGTTAAATTCCTGTAGCATATAGTTTTCATGCTCCAAAGTGTGCTACCTGATCTGAAATTCCAGGCTTGTGTTAATTTCACTAAGTCTGAAACCTGTTTATCAATTGCACTTTTGCCATGATTGTTTGAACCTGTTAATGGATGAATTGGCCGTAGCTCAGTGTTCATCTTTTGTCAAGCATCATGAGTGGATCCCTGCCATGTATTTTGTTGCCATGTTTGAGTGTTTTAGCATGTTTAACTTGTTGCATTTAGATGGCTACTTGCCGTTTATCGCAGACCGGTGCCATATTTGTTTTGCTTGCCATTTCCAAACCGTGCATCCGATTCCGGCGATCTTTATATCGATTTCAACCGAAATCATCCCCCCTTTCTAGTGGCACTCTTGGATTTCCAAGTTGAGGCCGGGTCCATTCATTCCTTTGCAAATCATGCATATGCATCGCATCCCGCATCCCGCATATCGTATCATGTTCATGTGTTGGTTGTTTTACTATGTTGTGTGCTTCTTTTTCGGTGTTTGCTTTTTCGGGTTGGTTCCGGTAATGTCGCGTTTGTGAGGACCCGTTCGTCTACGTCCGTTTGTCTTCTTCATGGACTCGTTCTTCTTCCTTGCGGGATCTCAGGCAAGATGACCATACCCTCGAAATCACTTCTATCTTTGCTTGCTAGATGCTCGCTCTTTTGCTATGCCTATGTTGCGATACCTACCACTTGCTTATCATGCCTCCCATATTGTTAAGCCAAGCCTCTAACCCACCTTGTCCTAGCAAACCGTTGTTTGGCTATGTTACCGCTTTGCTCAGCCCCTCTTATAGCGTTGTTAGTTTCAGGTGAAGATTGAAGTTTGTTCCTTGTTTGAACATGTTTACTTGTTGGGATATCACAATATTTCTTATTTAATTAATGCATCTATATACTTGGTAAAGGGTGGAAGGCTCGGCCTTATGCCTGGTGTTTTGTTCCACTCTTGCCGCCCTAGTTTCCGTCATATCGGTGTTATGTTTCCGGATTTTGCGTTCCTTATGCGGTTGGGTTATAATGGGAACCCCTTGACAGTTCGCTTTGAATAAAACTCCTCCAGCAAGGCCCAACCTTGGTTTTACCATTCGCCACCTAGCCTTTTTCCCTTGGGAGTCGTGCATCCCGAGGGTCATCTTTATTTTTAAACGCCCGGGCCAGTGCTTGTCTAAGTGTTGGTCCAACCCAGAGCATCGTGCGGGGCCGTACCTTGGCAACTTGGGTTACGTTGGCTCCCGTACGCTTAGCTTATCAGGTGTGCCCTGAGAACGAGATATGTGCAGCTCCTATCGGGATTTGTCGGCACAACGGGTGGTCTTGCTGGACTTGTTTTACCATTGTCGAGGATGTCTTGTAACCGGGATTCCGAGTCTGATCGGGTCTTCCCGCTAGAAGGAATATCCTTCGTTGACCGTGAGAGCTTGTGATGGGCTAAGTTGGAACACCCCTGCAGGGATTTGAACTTTTGAAAGCCGTGCCCGCGGTTATGGGCAGATGGGATTTGTTAACGTCCGGTTGTAGAAAAACCTGAAGTTGACCTTAATTAAAATACATCAACCGCATGTGTAACCGTGATGGTCTCTTTCCGGCGGAGTCCGGGAAGTGAACACGGTGTTGGAGTTATGCTTGACGTAGGTTGTTCTAGGATCACTTCTTGATCATACTTTTATCGACCGTGCCTTGCCTTCTCTTCTCGCTCTCATTTGCGTATATTAGCCACCATAAATGCTAGTCGCTTGCTGCAGCTCCACCTCATACCTTTACCTTACCCATAAGCTTAAATAGTCTTGATCACGAGGGTGCGAGATTGCTGAGTCCCCGTGGCTCACAGATACTTCTAAAACCAGTTTGTAGGTGCCGTTGAGACCGTGTAGGAGACTCAACCAAGCTCAAGGAGGAGCTCGATGAAGATCTTGTCCTTTCTCTTGTTTCGTTTTCAGTTGATCAGTAGTGGAGCCCAGTTGGGGTCGATCGGGGGACCTTGTCGCATTTGGGGTTCTTCTTTTATTTTGGTTCCGTAGTCGGACCTTGATTGTAGTTGGATGTTGTAATGCTTTATTCATGTAATTGTGTGAAGTGGCGATTGTAAGCCAACTATGTATCTCTTTCCCTTATGTATTACATGGGTTGTGTGAAGATTACCTCACTTGCGACATTGCTTTCAATGCGGTTATGCCTCTAAGTCATGCTTCGACACTTGGGAGATATAGCCGCATCGAGGGCGTCACACTTGACCCATTCCATTAGCTTGGCACTTGATCGTTCAGTTTGTTGCTATTGCTTTCTTCATAACTTATATATGTTCCTATGACTATGAGATTATGCAACTCCCGTTTACCGGAGGAACACTTTGTGTGCTACCAAACGTCACAACGTAACTGGGTGATTATAAAGGTGCTCTACAGGTGTCTCCGCAGGTATTTGTTGGGTTGGTGTATTTCGAGATTAGGATTTGTCACTCCGATTGTCAGAGAGGTATCTCTGGGCCCTCTCGGTAATGCACATCACTCAAGCCTTGCAAGCATTGCAACTAATAAGTTAGTTGCGGGATGATGTATTACGGAACGAGTAAAGAGACTTGCCGGTAACGAGATTGAACTAGGTATTGAGATACCGACGATCAAATCTCGGGCAAGTAACATACCGATGACAAAAGGAACAACGTATATCGTTATGCGGTCTGACCGATAAAGATCTTCGTAGAATATGTAGGAGCCAATATGAGCATCCAGGTTCCGCTATTGGTTATTGACCGGAGACGTGTCTCGGTCACGTCTACATAGTTCTCGAACCCGTAGGGTCCGCATGCTTAAAGTTCGGTGACGATCGTAATTAGGGTTTTTGTGTTTTGATGTACCGAAGATTGTTCGGTGTCCTGGATGTGATCACGGACATGACGAGGAGTCTCGAAATGGTCGAGACATAAAGATTGATATATTGGAAGCCTATATTTGGATATCAGAAACGTTCCAGGTGAAATCGGGATATTACCGGAGTACCGGGGGGTTACCGGAACCCCCTGGGGGTTATTGGGCCTACATGGGCCCCAAGGGAGAATAGGAGGGTCGGCCAGGGCAGGCCGCGCACCCCCTCCCTCCCTAGTCCGAATAGGACAAGGAAGGGGGGGCGGCGCCCCCCTTTCCTCTTTCTCCCTTCCCCCTTCCTTTTCCAACAAGGCAAGAGGGGGGAGTCCTACTCCCAGTGGGAGTAGGACTCCTCCAGGCGCACCCCTTGGGCCGGCCGCACCTCCCCCTCTCCCTACTTTATATACGGGGGCAAGGGGACACCCCATGACACACAAGTTGATCTTCGTGATCGTTCCTTAGCCGTGTGCGGTGCCCCCTTCCACCATATTCCACCTTGGTCATATCGTAGCAGTGCTTAGGCGAAGCCCTCCGTCGGTAGAACATCATCACCGTCATCACGCCGTCGTGCTGACGAAACTCTCCCTCAACACTTTGCTGGATCGGAGCTCGAGGGACGTCACCAAGTTGAACGTGTGCAGAACTCGGAGGTGCCGTACATTCGGTACTTGGATCGGTCGGATCGGGAAGACATACGACTACTTCCTCTATGTTGTGTCAACGCTTCTGTTGCCGGTGTACAAGGGTACATAGACAACACTCTCCCCTCTCCTTGCTATGCATCACCATGATTTTGCGTGTGCGTAGGATTTTTTTTGAAATTACTACGTTCCCCAACAGTGGCATCCGAGCCTAGGTTTTATGTGTTGATGTTATGCACGAGTAGAACACAAGTGAGTTGTGGGCGATATAAGTCATACTGCTTACCAGCATGTCATACTTTGGTTCGGCGGTATTGTTGGATGAAGCGGCCCGGACCGACATTACGCGTACGCTTACGCGAGACTGGTTCTACCGACGTGCTTTGCACATAGGTGGCTGGCGGGTGTCAGTTTCCCCAACTTTAGTTGAACCAAGTGTGGCTACGCCCGGTCCTTGCGAAGGTTAAAGCAGCACCAACTTGACAAACTATCATTGTGGTTTTGATGAGTAGGTAAGAACGGTTCTTGCTAAGCCCGTAGCAGCCATGTAAAACTTACAACAACAAAGTAGAGGACGTCTAACTTGTTTTTGCAGGGCATGTTGTGATGTGATATGGTCAAGACATGATGCTAAATTTTATTGTATGAGATGATCATGTTTTGTAACCGAGTTATCGGCAACTGGCAGGAGCCATATGGTTGTTGCTTTATTGTATGCAATACAATCGCGCTGTAATGCTTTACTTTATCACTAAGCAGTAGTGATAGTCGTGGAAGCATAAGATTGGCGAGATGACAACGATGCTACGATGGAGATCAAGGTGTCACGCCGGTGACGGTGGTGATCATGAAGGTACTTTGGAGATGGAGATCACAAGTACAAGATGATGATGGCAATATCATATCACTTATATTGATTGCATGTGATGTTTATCTTTTATGCATCTTATCTTGCTTTGATTGACGGTAGCATTATAAGATGATCCCTCACTAAATTATCAAAGTATAAGTGTTCTCCCTGAGTATGCACCGTTGCGAAAGTTCTTCATGCTGAGACACCACATGATGATCGGGTGTGATAGGCTCTACGTTCAAATACAACGGGTGCAAAACAGTTGCACACGCAGAATACTCAAGTTAAACTTGACGAGCCTAGCATATAAAAGATATGGCCTCAGAACACGGAGACCGAAAGGTCGAGCGTGAATCATATAGTAGATATGATCAACATATTGATGTTCACCGTTGATACTACTCCATCTCACGTGATGATCGGACATGGTTTAGTTGATTTGGATCATGTGATCACTTAGAGGATTAGAGGGATATGTTTCTAAGTGGGAGTTCTTAAGTAATATGATTAATTGAACTTAAATTTATCATGAATTTAGTACCTGATAGTATCTTTCTTGTCTATGTTTGATTGTCAATAGATGGCTCGTGCTGTTGTTCCGTTGAATTTTAATGCGTTCCTTGAGAAAGCAAAGTTGAAAGATGATGGTAGCAATTACACGGACTGGGTCCGTAACTTGAGGATTATCGTAATTGTTGCACATAAGAATTATGTCCTGGAAGCACCGCTAAGTGCCAAGCCTGCTGCAGGAGCAACACCAGATGTTATGAATGTCTGGCAGAGCAAGCTGATGACTACTCGATAGTTCAGTGTGCCATGCTTTACGGCTTAGAAACGGGTCTTCAACGACATTTTGAACGTCATGGAGCATATGAGATGTTCCAGAAGTTGAAGTTAATATTTCAAGCAAATGCCCGGATTGAGAGATATGAAGTCTCCAATAAGTTCTATAGCCGCAAGATGGAGGAGAATAGTTCTGTCAGTGAACATATACTTAAAATGTCTGGGTATCATAATCACTTGACTCAACTGGGGGTTAATCTTCCTGTTGATAGTGTCATTGACAGAGTTCTTCAATCACTGCCACCAAGCTACAAAAGCTTCGTGATGAACTATAATATGCAAGGGATGAATAAGACTATTCCTGAGCTCTTCGCGATGCTAAAAGCCGTGGAGGTAGAAATCAAGAAGGAGCATCAAGTGTTGATGGTCAATAAGACCACCAGTTTCAAGAAAAAGGGCAAAGGGAAGAAGAAATGGAACTTCAAGAAGAACAGCAAACAAGTTGCTGCCTAGGAGAAGAAACCCAAGTCTGGACCTAAGCCTGAGACTGAGTTCTTCTACTGCAAGCAGACTGGTCACTGGAAGTGGAACTGCCCCAAGTATTTGGCGGATAAGAAGGATGGCAAAGTGAACAAAGGTATATGTGAAATACATGTTATTGATGTGTACCTTACTAATGCTCGCAGTAGCACCTGGGTATTTGATACTGGTTCTGTTGCTAACATTTGCAACTCGAAACAGGGGCTACGGATTAAATGAAGATTGGCTAAGGACGAGGTGATGATGCGCGTGGGAAATGGTTCCAAAGTCGATGTGATCGCGGTCGGCACGCTACCTCTACATCTACCTTCGGGATTAGTATTAGACCTAAATAATTGTTATTTGGTGCCAGCGTTGAGCATGAACATTATATCTGGATCTTGTTTGATGCGAGACAGTTATTCATTAAAATCAGAGAATAATGGTTGTTCTATGTATATGAGTAATATCTTTTATGGTCATGCACCCTTGAAGAGTGGTCTATTTTTGATGAATCTCGATAGTAGTGATACACATATTCATAATGTTGAAATCAAAAGATGCAGAGTTGATAATGATAATGCAACTTATTTGTGGCACTGCCGTTTAGGTCATATCGGTGTAAAGCGCATGAAGAAACTCCATACTGATGGACTTTTGGAACCACTTGATTATGAATCACTTGGTACTTGTGAACCGTGCCTCATGGGTAAGACGACTAAAATGCCGTTCTATGGTACTATGGAGAGAGCAACGGATTTGTTGGAAATCATACATACAGATGTATGTGGTCCAATGAATGTTGAGGATCATGGCAGATATCGTTATTTTCTCACCTTCACAGATGATTTAAGCAGATATGGGTATATCTACTTAATGAAACATAAGTCTGAAACATTTGAAAAGTTCAAAGAATTTCAGAGTGAAGTTAAAAATCATCATAACAAGAAAATAAAGTTTCTACGATCTAATCGTGGAGGAGAATATTTGAGTTACGAGTTTGGTCTACATTTGAAACAATGCAGAATAGTTTCGCAACTCACGCCACCCGGAACACCACAGTGTAATGGTGTGTCCGAACGTTGTAATCGTACTTTATTAGATATGGTGCGATCTATGATGTCTCTTACTGATATACCGCTATCGTTTTGGGGTTATGCTTTAGAGACGGATGCATTCACGTTAAATAGGACACCATAAAAATCCGTTGAGACGACGCCTTATGAACTGTTGTTTGGCAAGAAACCAAAGTTGTCGTTTATGAAAGTTTGGGGCTGCGATGCTTATGTGAAAAAGCTTCAACCTGATAAGCTCGAACCCAAATCGGAGAAATGTGTCTTCATAGGATACCCAAAGGAGACTATTGGGTACACCTTCTATCACGGATCCGAAGGCAAGAATTTTGTTGCTATATTCGGAGTTTTTCTAGAGAAGGAGTTTCTCTCGAAAGAAGTGAGTGGGAGAAAAGTAGAACTTGATGAGGTAACTGTACCTGCTCCCTTATTGGAAAGTAGTACATCACAGAAACCGGTTTCTGTGACACCTACACCAATTAGTGAGGAAGATAATGATAATGATCATGAAACTTCAGATCAAGTTATTACTAAACCTCGTAGATCAACCAGAGTAAGATCCGCACCAGAGTGGTACGGTAATCCTGTTCTGGAAGTCATGCTACTAGATCATGATGAACCTACGAACTATGAAGAAGCAATGGTGAGCCCAGATTCCGCAAAATGGCTAGAAGCCATGAATCTGAGATGGGATCCATGTATGAGAACAAAGTGTGGACTTTGGTTGACTTGCCCGTTGATCGGCAAGCAATTGAGAATAAATGGATCTTCAAGAAGAGGACTGACGCTGACGGTAATGTTACTGTCTACCAAGCTCGACTTGTTGCGAAAGGTTTTCGACAAGTTCAAGGGATTGACTACGATGAGACCTTCTCACCCGTAGCGATGCTTAAGTCTATCTGAATCATGTTAGCAATTCCCGCATTTTATGATTATGAAATTTGGCAAATGGATGTCAAAACTGCATTCCTGAATGGATTTCTGGAAGAAGAGTTGTATATGATGCAACCAGAAGGTTTTGTCGATCCAAAGGGAGCTAACAAAGTGTGCAAGCTCCAGCGATCCATTTATGGATTGGTGCAAGCCTCTCGGAGTTGGAATAAACGCTTTGATAGTGAGATCAAAGCATTTGGTTTTATACATACATTTGGAGAAGCCTGTATTTACAAGAAAGTGAGTGGGAGCTCTGTAGCATTTCTGATATTATATGTGGATGACATATTATTGATTGGAAATAATATAGAATTTTTGGATAGCATAAAGGGATACTTGAATAAGAGTTTTTCAATGAAAGACCTCGGTGAAGCTGCTTACATATTGGGCATTAAGATCTATAGAGATAGATCAAGACGCTTAATTGGACTTTCACAAAGCACATACCTTGACAAAGTTTTGAAGAAGTTCAAAATGGATCAAGCAAAGAAAGGGTTCTTGCCTGTGTTACAAGGTGTGAAGTTGAGTAAGACTCAATGTCCGACCACTGCAGAAGATAGAGAGAAAAATGAAAGATGTTCCCTATGCTTTAGCCATAGGCTCTATCATGTATGCAATGCTGTGTACCAGACCTGATGTGTGCCTTGCTATAAGTCTAGCAGGGAGGTACCAAAGTAATCCAGGAGTGGATCACTGGACAGCGGTCAAGAACATCCTGAAGTACCTGAAAAGAACTAAGGATATGTTTCTCGTATATGGAGGTGACAAAGAGCTCATTGTAAATGGTTACGTTGATGCAAGCTTTGACACTGATCCGGATGATTCTAAATCGCAAACCGGATACGTGTTTACATTAAACGGTGGAGCTGTCAGTTGGTGCAGTTCTAAACAAAGCGTCGTGGCGGGATCTACATGTGAAGCGGAGTACATAGCTGCTTCGGAAGCAGCAAATGAAGGAGTCTGAATGAAGGAGTTCATATCCGATCTAGGTGTCATACCTAGTGCATCGGGTCCAATGAAAATATTTTGTGACAATACTGGTGCAATTACCTTGGCAAAGGAATCCAGATTTCACAAGAGAACCAAGCACATCAAGAGACGCTTCAATTCCATTCGAGATTTAGTGCAAGTGGGAGACATAGAAATTTGCAAGATACATACGGATCTGAATTTTGCAGACCCGCTGACTAAGCCTCTTCCACGAGCAAAACATGATCATCACCAAGGCTCCATGGGTGTTAGAATCATTACTGTGTAATCTAGATTATTGACTCTAGTGCAAGTGGGAGACTAAAGGAAATATGCCCTAGAGGCAATAATAAAGTTATTATTTATTTCCTTGTATCATGATAAATGTTTTATTCATGCTAATTGTATAACCGAAAACATAATACATGTGTGAATACATAGACAAACAGAGTGTCACTAGTATGCCTCTACTTGACTAGCTCGTTGATCAAAGATGGTTATGTTTCCTAACCATAGACATGAGTTGTTATTTGGTTAACGGGATCACATCATTAGGAGAATGATGTGATTGACTTGACCCATTCCATTAGCTTAGCACTTGATCGTTTAGTTTGTTGCTATTGCTTTCTTCATAACTTATATATGTTCCTATGACTATGAGATTATGCAACTCCCGTTTACCGGAGGAACACTTTGTGTGCTACCAAACGTCACAACGTAACTGGGTGATTATAAAGGTGCTCTACAGGTGTCTCCGAAGGTATTTGTTGGGTTGGCGTATTTCGAGATTAGGATTTGTCACTCCGATTGTCGGAGAGGTATCTCTGGGCCCTCTCGGTAATGCACATCACTCAAGCCTTGCAAGCATTGCAACTAATAAGTTAGTTGCGGGATGATGTATTACGGAACGAGTAAAGAGACTTGCCGGTAACGAGATTGAACTAGGTATTGAGATACCGACGATCGAATCTCGGGCAAGTAACATACCGATGACAAAGGGAACAACGTATATTGTTATGCGGTCTGACCGATAAAGATCTTCGTAGAATATGTAGGAGCCAATATGAGCATCCAGGTTCCGCTATTGGTTATTGACCGGAGACGTGTCTCGGTCATGTCTACATAGTTCTCGAACCCGTAGGGTCCGCACGCTTAAAGTTCGGTGACGATCGTAATTAGGGTTTTTGTGTTTTGATGTACCGAAGGTTGTTCGGTGTCCCGGATGTGATCACGGACATGACGAGGAGTCTCGAAATGGTCGAGACATAAATATTGATATATTGGAAGCCTATATTTGGATATCGGAAACGTTCCGGGTGAAATCGGGATTTTACCGGAGTACCGGGGGGTTACCGGAACCCCCCCCCCCCGGGGGTTATTGGGCCTACATGGGCCCTAAGGGAGAAGAGGAGGGCCGGCCAGGGCAGGCCGCGCGCCCCCTCCCCCCCTAGTCCGAATAGGACAAGGAAGGGGGGCGGCGCCCCCCTTTCCTCTTTCTCCCTTCCCCCTTCCTTTTCCAACAAGGCAAGAGGGGGGGAGTCCTACTCCCGGTGGGAGTGGGACTCCTCCAGGCGCACCCCTTGGGCCGGACGCACCTCCCCCTCTCCCTCCTTTATATACGGGGGCAAGGGGGCACCCCATGACACACAAGTTGATCTTCGTGATCGTTCCTTAGCCGTGTGCGGTGCCCCCTTCCACCATATTCCACCTCGTTCATATCGTAGCGGTGCTTAGGCGAAGCCCTGCGTCGGTAGAACATCATCACCATCATCACGCCGTCGTGATGATGAAACTCTCCCTCAACACTTTGCTGGATCGGAGCTCGAGGGACGTCACTGAGTTGAACATGTGCAGAACTCGGAGGTGCCGTACGTTCGGTACTTGGATCGGTCGGATCGGGAAGACGTACGACTACTTCCTCTATGTTGTGTCAACACTTCCATTGCCGGTCTACGAGGGTACGTAGACAACACTCTCCCCTCTCGTTGCTATGCATCACCATGATCTTGCGTGTGCGTAGGATTTTTTTTGAAATTACTACGTTCCCCAACATATCTAACCTTAAATTCCCCCTTAAATAAGGTATTCAACCTCATACTAATTAAAATCTAACAAGCAAAAATTCCACTACTAATCTAATAAGCATCTGAAAAAACCCCAAGATGCTCTTATCTCTGAAGCAACGACATTGCAGAGGATGTTCAATGCTGTAAATATCTCTGAAGCAACGACAAAATTCCACTACTAACCCAAACTAAATAAGCATAGACTGCCCCTTCCCCTCGAGCACGCTTCCCCTCTCCTTCAGAAGCCCCAATCCAACACAAAAAAATCCAGCCCTTGAGAAGCTCTTTTTGATTAACATGACAACACCCATTACATGAGCACATCCTTCACTATATTTACAACCAAACTAATGCACCATCTAATCACCTCAGGTAGACAATTTCCAAAAACACAAGGCCATGTACAACCCATCTCATAGCCTCTGCCTGACAGGCATCAATCAAGCATCAAATAACTGCAACTATGACAACATGCATCAATCAAGCATCTAAGAATTGCAACTATGACAGGCATAATCCCTAGAACTAAGCATCCATTTAATTAATCATCAAGCCAAAGAACTAAAGCAGGCACCAACCCAAACCAATAGAGAAGTATATATTTTGACTAATCCATCGTCTAATCCTCAAGCCAAACACCTAAAGAATTGCAAAAATTCCACTACTAATCTAATAAGCATTTGAAAAAAACCCATCCCTCAATTCGGCTACTTCTAACCTAATCTAATAATCATATGTGGTCCACCGTTCTTGCACGAATCAAATACAGAAAAACCCTAATGCAGAGAAAACCCTACCTCCAACAAATCTAACCAAACAAAGTTCTGGCCACAAACCCTACAATCTAAAAACTACCAACTAAATGTGATAAGCAGATACCTTCTGCTCCGCCTCCTCCTCGCTGGAGCCGGCCTCCACCTTCTCCACCTCGTGCGCCTTGCCAGAGCCTGCCCCCACCTTCTGCGCCTCGCCAGAGCCCGCCTCCACCTTCTGCGCCTCGCTGGAGATCGCCAGAGCGGACGCATCTGGCTGGACCGCGCCGCTGCAACCCGCCCCCTCCTTCTCCAGATCTCCAGCAGAGGGAGCACCGCGCTGGACGCCGGCACGCCCCCTCACAAAGGTGCCCGCAGCGACCTGCCGCGCCTGCTCCACCAGATCTGCGCCCCAATCGGGGCGCTCGCCTCCTGCGTCCGCCATGGCGATGGAGAGGATGCGGTGAGGGAGACGAGGAGGTTGGAGAGGAGAGGGAGTGGGGAGTGGAGAGAGGAAGACAATGCGGCGGGGGGAAATGGTGGGCGATGCGGCTGGAGGTGGTTGCCGTCCACATTTATATGATGGGACATTTTTGGCAACTACCCGTGACACGTGCTGCCCCACGCGCGGGCGGCTTCACGCGTGTACGAAAGGCCGCCGTATACAAACAAATACGTATACGGTCGGGCATACGATCTAACCGGGCCCGTACGGGCCTCCCAGGGCTCCTTGACGGCTATACGCGGGGGCAACAAAGACGATTGTGCCCCTCATTATGAACCTTTTTTGTTCATCCTGGCCGTCGATGTGTTTTTCCACCTCGCGTTCAGCCCAGGAGGAGAGCACCAGAGCAGAAATGTCATATTTGATGGTTGGACTAGGCGATATAGTGCACCCTCTGTCCGCCCAAATATTTGGCGCCGCGGTCATTTCATGAAGCGCACCCCCTTTCACTGTCGTTTGCTGCTATCTCCATTGCACGGACCGCAACTATTTAGCCATGGTCGCCTCCGCTGAGCCGTTCATGGACCTCCCATGCTTCGCCACAACCCGCGCATGCTTCCCGCCGACCGGCCGTGTCACCCCTTCCCTGCACGACCTTAAAGTTTTTGACGACTTGCCAGTGGTATTTTTTTCAGCTTTGTTTTTGTTGATTTATTCCAGTGTAGCTTTGTTTTTGTTGGGTGTTCGGATCTCCAGATCCGTCATCTAGTACCGGCTGCGAGTCGGGGTGACATAGTTGTCGGTGAAACCGAGCCGACGGTGGACGATGGCAGCATTCTGCGTTGTTACCTTGATGAAGACATCGTCATGTAACTACTGTCGACCCAGTCGTACTGCTCCGGGGGAAAGGTCTTCTAGATCGGCCGGTGGCGGCACTGTGGTCTCGTTTCTCTCTTGGGAGCATCGTTTGTGGAGTAGCGCTGGAAGTCAGAGGCAGGAGGTGGAGCGGCTTCGTCTTGCACGGAGCTTCGGTGGAGATGTCAAGTCATGCCTGGCCGACATGTGCTACCACGACAGATCTTACAGAGACTTCAAGCTGTGTCGGCTGGTGGTACTTGATGGCATGATGTTGAGCTGTACCGGTGGCGACCAACAGTTCGCACGCAAGGAGGTGGTGCCGTTGGGCGCCGTGGCGGCGTCGACGGGAGCTAGACCGGGCAAGGTTGATGCGTCAGTACAGCTCTGAAGATGGAGTGGTGGCAGTTGGCGGCGGCAGCGGCTGAGAGCGCGCCAGACCGATGTGTGCCCTATACCCAGCAAGTGGCTTGGTTGGGGCCTCAGGCCTTAGATGTTAGGGTTGGCTGTGAGGTCTGTGGTATTAGGTCTGCACTATCAGCATCCCTTCATCAACTGGATAGGAGTAGCGACATATGTTGCCTAGACGGTGACTTCAGACTTCCTGTTGTATTTCTTTGCAAGGTCTTTTGTGAATGATTAATAAAGTGGTTGCATGCATTGTCCAGATGCAGGAGGCCGGGAGTCTTCCTCCTTTTCTAAAAAAAAGATGAATCCAATGATAGAGTTTTTTCATGTTATGATTCAGATTCGGGCTTTGAGTCCGAGAGTGAAATCATAGATGTCGAAAGAGATGAGGTAATATTGATGGTTTCATGTGATGCTTTTGCATGACTGAACGGTTGTTCTGTTGAATTGCCGATGACATGGATGCCAATAAAGTTTTCCTCCAACAACGGATAAATGATGCAAGTCTCTTGGGTTTTCTCTCCTAAATGGTAGTCTGATACGGGACCAAGATTTTATTTTCGTTCCTAAAGGTTTTAATCTGGCAGAAAAAGTACCCCAGATATGTAATCATGATGAAATTTATTTTTGTTTAATTCCTTCTATAAAAATATTATGTCACATGACATGCACAAAACATAGTAAAAATGGAGGTCAAGCCAAATAAAACACACATAGAATTAGTCTTAGAAATGTGCAATTACCTTAAGTTTATATAATTAGAACCACCCTTTACGTGATGGTCGTCGGATTGGAAGTTGTGTTCTCTTTTGTTCCTCCATTTTGTTGTACTAGTCGTTTTGCTTTAGTATGTTGTCTATTTTCCCTGAATGTGTATGCATGCATAATGTTGTTTATTTTCCCTTTAGTCGTTTTACTTCTCTGTTGGTTTCATTAATGAAACCTAGGTGGTGGTGTTGGGGAGGGGGCAGATTCCCCTTATCTTTCTGAAAAAAATAGGACCACCCATCATAATAACCATTGTACGAGAGGTGATGCAAGACAAAATAGAACCCAACCCGAACATGGAACAACAAAACTCACAATGCCTCCTCCCTTTGCTAGACCCACAGTTTTTACTGGTTTTCTACTAATTAATCAGGCAACTCTCTTCTACTTAATTAATGGAAGAGGCAAATATTTTTTCTCCGTTTCGAAAAAATAGATGGAAAGCAAAACAAAGTAGAAAAGGTAAGCAAAAGAGGTATGCTGGCCCTACACTTATATTAACAAGAAACAACTAGTAAATGTAAATATTACACGCATCATGATGTTTCAGATCTAACAATTGAAGAGGTGACTGAGGTTTAAATTATTCTTAGACAGTCTGGAATTGCAGAATAAAAACAAATGCAACACAAACGAAGCACGATACATCCACGCTTATGTAGTTGACATAGATTAACTATATTTTTTTTAACATTTGACATAGATTAACTAAATATGATCTCACTAAGAATTAGTTAAAAAGTGTTTACATATTCTTATAGTCACAAAAAGTTGAAAGGAGAAAAAGATATAAAGAAGAAAAAAAATGGGAAAGTAAACAAAGAATATAGAGAAAAAGGAGAAAAATGGCGAAGAAGCAAGAGTAACCTTCCAACATCCCAGTCCTCCTCCTCTGGCCCAGGCAAAAAGAAAAGAAACAGAACGTGAGCAATGAAAAGGCCCACACCAAAGGAAAATAAAATAAAAATGTCGTGACAATGAATGGGAATCAACTAACCCTCGCGGGGATCTCTAGGGGTCACTTTTGGTGGTTTAGAAGCACGCCAAGTGATGCGTCCAACCGCCACCATCGTGTGCTGGGCACTTCCTTTGGTTTTCATTTTTTTGTATGCATGTCAAGGTTTTAGATGTTTTTGTTTTTCCTCGGGTTTTCCTAGGTTTCAGAGCTAAAATTTTGTGATTTTTTTAAGGGAAGAAAGACTCGTGCTTCGGCGAGAAGCACTGATTTGTTTCTCGTGGAGGCACTGATTTGCTCCCGCGAGAAGCATAACTGTACGTCTCGAAAAGAGAAAAAAATTATGTTTCCACAAGAAGCACAGATTTTCTTTCACAAGAGGCACAGAGAAAAAAAAAATGTGCTTCTTTGTTTTTTATGGAAGCATAGATTTGCTTCCGCAAGAAGCATTGTTGTGTTTCTCGGAAAGAGGAAAATATGCTTCCAAATTCTTTTACCTTTTAAAATTGGCAACCTTTTCGTTTTGCTGTTTATCCTTTTTTCCATTCTCGGGTTGTTTTTTATTTTCTTAATTTTCAAAAAAAAAATCCAAATCCTCGCACCATTTTGAAATTGGCAAAGCTTTTTAAAATTCACCAACTTTCTTAAAATTCATGCCCGTTTTTAAATTCAAGAAATTCTTGAATCGTGAACTTTTTCATATCCACAGACCTTTTTTCAAAACCGGTGAACTTCTTTTCAAATACGATAACTTATTTTTGAATCTGTGAACAAATCCACGAGTGTTTTAAAAGTCGAAAACTCTTTTCAAATCAGTGGACGTTTATTTTAATCCATGATTTTTCTAAATTCGAGAATTTTTTTCAGTTGAGCAAACTTTTTCCAAATTTGCGAACCTTTTTAAAAAAATGCAAACTCTTTTTTCTACTTGCTTAAATCTATGATTTTTTTAGAATCCACAAGATACGTGAACTTTTCATAAAATCTTGACAGAAATCAAATTCATGAACTTTTTTAAATTTGTGAACCTTTTTCATTTTGCAAACTTTTTAAAATTATGAACTTTTCCAAGTTGTGCACTTTTTAAAAATTCATGAACTTTTCTCAAATTTATGATTTTTTTCCAAATTCGTGAGATTTTCTCAATTTGCAAACATGTTTCAAAAAATTATTTTTTGAATTCGTGAACCTTTGTTTTGAATTTTTATTTTTGAATTCGTGAACTTTTTTGAATACTTTAACTTTTCATGATTTTTTTGAATTTGCAACCTTTTTATTTCAGGAACTTTTTGTAAAATCCATTAGTCAACTGCCTTTGTCATTGGTCAGTGATCAACCAACAAACCTTTTTTCAGGTGAAACATCAACCAGCGAACCTAGGATCGAGGGAACCCGAGCAGCGGGGAGCAACTTCGGCGCCTTAAGCGTCCGAACAGGTAGCTGGCACACATGTGCCGCACCTCATGGGCCGGCCCACCACACGCAGTAGAAGGAAAAACGTGTCGTGAGACAACTTGGAGAAAAGGGAAGGTACTGGGACTCGAACTCGCTCCTTGCCGCTACAACAAAGACACTGCTTTGCTACAGCCGGAGAGTGCCAACGAGTACATGGAACGTGAAATCTTTAAGAACCAATGTATCCGCGCTATTTATTAGATTTGCGAATTATTCAAAAACAATCTGGAAAAGTTAATTTGTTATGACGAAAAACAGTTCATCGATTTTGAAACAAGTTTACGGATTTAAAAAAATAGTTCATTGATGTTTAAAAAAAGTTTGGTAAATTTTAAAAAAGTTCCTCGAATTTGAAAGACAAGGTCATCAATTTAAAAAAAGTTCATCCATCTTTTTCAAAAACATTTGTCGGATTCGAAAAAAGTTAATCGATTATGCGAAAAGTTCATCGAATCTAAAAAAAGTTCATCGCATTTGAAAAAAAATCATCAGATTTCAAAAAAGTTCGTCGATTCTAAAAGAAGTTCATCAAATCTGAAAAAGATCATTGAATTTGAAAAAAAAGAGAATAGAAAAAAGTTCGTCGAATCTGAAGAAAAGTTCATTGATTTGAAAAAAGTTCATCAAAACTGAAAGCGTTCATCGTATTTGAAAAAAAGTTCATTGATTTTTAAAAAAAGTTCAGCAAAATTGTTTAAAATTTCAAAATTGTTTAAAATTTCATTGTTTAAAATTGTTTAAAATTCGAAAAAATAGTTCATAGGTTTTAAGAAAAGTTCACTGAATTTTAAAAATTTGTGCATTTTGTAAAAAGAGAAAGAAAAAGAATAGAAACAGAAAAACAAGGGAAAATCGAAAATACAAACAAGAAAGAGATAAAGGAAGAAGAAAAGAAAAATTAAATCACGATTCACAGCGAACTTGAACCAGAATAGAAAGTAAAAGAAAGAGGATAGTAGCCACCAGTGTGAAGGTGGTCAAGTGTTTGGTGCCGCACCATTTTTTGCTTTTAGCAGGAAAAGAAAAATATGGGCCGGCCCATCTAGACGCGCAAGAAACCTGCTGCAGGCGCCGGTTTGCGAAAAACGGAAGAAACTGGTGCATGTAGCGCTGTCCGAGCAGCGAGCGAACTTGTTTTTAGCGGCGAGCGAACCTGCGATCGAATTTTGGTGCTCGTCGTTTAATGAGCTGGGCCAACTACCATGGGCATGAGCGCCAGGTGGTAAACTGGCTCTTAAGGTGTTGGTTAGGATGGCATTTCCTAAACGGCGCCCGTAGCGCCCGTTATAGCCTTAACCGTACGGGGCGCACACGCCCTTTCTCCGCGCTGGGCCGGCCCACGTTACTTTCTTTTTCCTGTTTAAAGACGCAAAAACACAGCAAATACGGGGTATCGAACACGCGATCTACTGGCTCGACGTTCTATGACACACCCAACCAGCCAACCGACATCACGTGTGTACTTTTAGCGTTTCTCTTCTTATAATCTGTTTTGTTTTCTGGAATGCTTTTGTTTGGTAGTCTTCTTTCTTTCTTTTTGGAATGGTTTTTTTGCTAAACTTTTTTTTAAATACAAGAATTTCCTTCTCAAATTCGTGAACGTTTTTTGAATTCGATGAACTTTTTAAAAGTTTAATGAACTTTTTCCAATTTGATGAACTATTTTTCAAATTCTATGAACTTTTTACAACTTTGATGGACTTTTCTCAAAACCGATGAACTTTTTTAAAATTCAATGAACTTTTTTCCAAAATCAGTGAACTTTTTTTTAGATTGTGAACTTTTTTTAGAAATCAATGAACTTTTTACAAAGTTAGTGAACTTTTTTTTCAAAATCTATGAACTACTTTCAAATTGTTGAAGCTTTTTGAAAATCGATGAACTATTTTTCAAATTCGATGAACTTCTTAGTACTTTGATGAACTTTTTTTAAAAGGGAAAACTTTGTTTTTGCCACTCTAGGTTTTGCCAATTTTGCTTATGCCACTCTGTAATTTGACATCTCACTTTTGCCACTCTTAACTTTTGACAATACATCACAAATGCCATTCCGTGGCAAAAATGATAAATTTTCATTTCACTTTTGCCACTCTTAGCTTTTGACAATGTATCACAATTGCCACTCTAAATTTTTTGCTTTTGCCACTGAATGATAAAACAGATATATTGTCAAAAGCTAAGAGTGGAAAAAGTAAAATGTCAAATTCTAGAGTGGCATAAGCAAAGTGGGCAAAAACTAGAGTGGGAAAAACAAAGTTTTCCCTTTTTAAAACCGATGAACTTTTTTCAAATTCAATGAACTTTTTTTACAAAATCAGTGAACTTTTCTTTAAATTGTGAACTTTTTTAAAAAAATCGATGAACTTTTTACAAAGTCAGTGAACATTTTTTTTCAAAATCTATGAACTATTTTCAAATTTGTGAACCTTTTTGAAAACCGATGAACTATTTTTCACTTTTATGAACTTTTTTCTATTTCTGTGGACATTCAATTTAAAAAATAAAATCAAAAGGAATCACAGTATTTTATATAGCGCGGAAATGGTTCAGTTCTTAAAAGTTTCGCGTTACAATCTTTCATGTGGGCGTAGTTGGTCTAGTGGTTAGCTAGCATGCACTACAGCTAGTTGGCTCGGCACGAATCCTCCCAAGATCGAGTTTTGGGTTGAATTTTTTGCGCCCTAAATATATTTTTGACAGTGTGCTGCGTGTTCATGGGCCGGCCCACTAATATGCTGCAGTGGGCGCCCGGATCCTCAACCAGCGCATCAAGCGCCCGTTAGGAGCTCCCGGTTAGGATTGCCTCAAAAAAAGGTGTTGGTTAGGAGGTCTCAATGTGAATCTGTGGGTACCTTTTTTTTTGGAACTAATCTATGGGTACTTTTATCAAATGGATAACTGAGATTTTACTAATTCTCAGCTTTTTGTAGAAAAAAAATCTACTTATCATATATCAAGACAGTATAGAGAACATTAGAAATAAAAAAGATTACATCCATGTCCCTAGATCATCTACCGACGACTACAAACATTTGAGCGAGCCACCGTCAATCACCCCTTCCTCGCCGGAGCTGGACAAACCTAGTTGTAGTACTCAGCCGAAAAGTCATCGTGCTAAGACCTCACAGGACCGACGCACTAGAACAACCGCCCGATAAAGAGAAGCGTAGGTCAGAAGAATCTAACATGTAGACACATGATCGAAGACATATGAAGACTATATTCAAATAGATCCACCGAATACCAACACCGATCAAATCCCTCGAGACGGAGATACATCACCCCACACCCTCCGAAAGCGCTAGACACACCATCAAGACCATATTTGTTTTCATATTTTTTTTTGCAGAAACGGAAACGAATACAGAAACCCCGGAAACGAATACGGAAACAGATTGATGCGGAGCATCCCAAGGCCATCCCCATGGACCCAACTACATCTCCTTCGACACCTCTTGGACCCATGACACGAACATGTACAAGAGCTCTTGAAACCGAGGTGACAACTCTCCTCTCACATTTCCACTTTGATACACATGAGACACGGCTACTACCTCATACGGACACTTTGTGCATTCTCAGGTATCATGGAGAAGCTAAGGCGCAAGGAGAAGAGGAAGAGGGAGATGGTTGGGAAGACGGAGACGAAGAAGAAGAGGAGACCAAAGTCTCCAGGCTCCGGACGACCGACGAACCCCGGACGTCCGACGACCTCCAGGCTCCGGACGTCCGGCCTCCTCCAAACGACCGACACTGCCACACCCGAGCCAAAACCGACGGACGTCCGACGCCACCCGGACGACCGACGACCCTCGGACGACCGACCCCGACCGGACGTCCGACCGAAGACCACCCGAGAAGAATCTACGGACGTCTGACAGGCACTGGACGTCCGGACCCTCACGAGCCTCCGGACGACCGGTGACCCCCGGACGTCCGACGCCTGAGCACCGTTTCGAGTTGGGCCGCAGCCCAGTACCCCTTCGCCCCCTCTTTTGCACTAAGACTATAAATACTCCACCCCGTACAACTTTCTAGGGTTAGCGTTGTGATAGCTCATTTGAGAGATAGAGCTACGCTCATCCATATAGGATCTCCTTCTTGCGAGAGACCGCGGCCTCTTCGGAGAAGATCCCTTTGGATTCAAGCCGCCTTTCTAAGGGAAGATCCCCCCCGTGGATTCAAGACCTCCTCACGGAGAAGACCGGTTACCGTGTATCGTCCCTAGTTGATCGTGTATCGTGTGCCGTTCCATGTATCCGAGGATCTAGCACCATTGTGACTTGTTCTTGTTAGTTTGAGTGTTCCTCTTGTGTTTCCCCTTTGTGTTCTTCGTGTTCTTCTCGGGATTCCGCTCCTTTCGTGAAAGATCGGGCGATATGGTTCCTACCCTACATCATCTTGGTATCATGAGCCATTTTGATCACGATTTCGGAGCCTCCCCGTTGTGTTGCTAGCCTTGTTTTGTTGTTTTTCGTCCTAATTCGAAAAATTTCCCCACAAAAATAGCCCCAATTTTTTTTTGTGATTTGTTAGTGTGTTGAGATTTTGTTGGTTTGGATCCGTGTATTTGCTTTGTTTTGAGTGGATCTAGCTTTTCCCCCCTTTCCCCACCCTTCCCATCCACAAATCCGCCCGAAATCGACGAATTGCAACTCCACCACCTCGCCCTTGTGCTGTTCATCCCGTGCCCGAAAATCGCCCAGGCACCGGACGTCCGACGACGACTGGCCCAGCCCGGACGTCCGACCGACCCTGACGAAACTGATTTTTTTTCAGCGTAGTCAACACCACCGCCCCACATTTCCGCAAACGCACTCCTACCACTATACACCATCCCCATTTCCACATACCACCACCATTTTGGACCGTTTCGCACTCCGACACGTGTTGCCACTTCGCGCTTTGTGAATTTGAGTTGCGGCACCGTATCCTTTTGTGTTTCGGCTATCTAGGTACGGTTCGACATCGACATCACCGCCGCTCATATTCGCCACGGAGGTGTCCTACATCATCACCGCCCTCCTACATCGTCATCAACAACGACCACCTCGACTACACATTGGTATTCGTGCCACCCATTTGATCACCGTCATCCGGTCTTGCTTACGAACGTGGAACCAAGACCGGCAACCTCGTCTTGGTATTGGACATAGCACTCTTGCCATTACACTGATATCCATCATAGCCTTACTCCTTTGTGTTGCTTACCCATCGAGACTAGCCATTGAGTATTGTCGGCAACAAGACTTGTGCACATTAGTGATCATACTTCCCATAGCATACATACATCATTGTTGCATATATTGGTATCATCTCTTGTGTCACAAAGTTGTCATCGCATACACAATTGCTATCTTGGTTCGTCAAGCATCGCATAAGAAAAGAGCTCCAACATCAAAGAGCCAAACAAGCTTTTAAGCAAAGAGGAAAGATAAGCAAAGAGCTTTTAAGCAAGAACCATAGCATCATACAACATTAAGATTGTCATACTCGATCATCTTGGATCATATCATAGAAACACCTTGCATAAAGCATACTTGGGATAGAAGTCGTTGCACTTTTGCTAAGTAGGTTGTGCACAAGTTCTTGTATCCGCCTATTGTGCAATCGTGCTAGCGTCTCTCTAGTGTTGTGCAACAAGAGCATTTTTATGGATTCCACATTTTGGCTCATCCTTGGTTGCCCAACCCCACTTATTTTTTTGGGTGTGTGTTTCCGTGTACCTTATATGCTTGGTCTACTTGTTACATTGCATCTTGCGAATCTTTTCCAACATTACTGAAGCTCACTTACAATTGCATCAAATTTTGTGCCACCATCCTAACCAAGCTCCACCACAAGCTTTTACTTGTGTAGGTGTGAGAAACCGACAAGAGCTAGTAGCACTTGTGCTATTTCCTTGTCCTACATTGGTGTGATCCTCGATCCACTTTCAACTTCGGTCAAGGTACATTTGGTATTCGTTCTTCTCTTTCTACCACTCACATTTGTCTTGGAATGATGGGTAGGCCTGGTGCTTCTACAAACCCACTTTTCATGGAGCAAGACAACGTCATGAACTCCTTCGTCACCAAGAGTCACCTCTTTGGTGCACAACGTGCTTTGCATCAAGAGCAACAAGCTATGAGTGAACGCATCGACAACCTCGCCGCCGACTTGCGACTCTCCGAGCAACGTACAAGGGACTACTTCGACCACAAGCTCGACGATCACAATCAAGATAATGATGCAAGAATGGACGAAATTCGCGCTTTGTTGCTCAACCGCTCTTCTTACACTTCAAGAAGGAGCCGTTCAAGTCGCCACTCCGACTTTACCCTCTCCGGCTCAAGTACACCGACATCGAACACTCTTCGCCGTGCCATGCGCAACAAGCATCAAGCAAGCCTCAATCCTCTACGTGACACCGACTCTCAAGAGCACCGACGACGACAAAACCAAGAGGGCTTTGCGCTAGCACGAGAATGGCAAAGACAACACCAACATGAAGAGGAAGAGCGAGCGCGTCTACACCTAGTTGCACAAGATGCCGAGGCACAACGACAAGACGAACAAATCCGGGACGCTCAAGCACTTGCGGCGCAACAAGCTCTACGTGATTCAAGTCGAGCTGTAGCCGACCGAGGCCGACAGGCCCGTGAACAAGAGGAAGCATTTCGCGAAGAAATTCAAGAACAAATATTTCAAGCTCGCGTGCACCGTCAAGTCCCTCACGTTCCTCCTCGAGCTCGACAAGCTCCTCCACAAGCACGTCAAGAACAACAAGTTCCTCAAGACCAGGAAGACAATGGAGATCCTCCACGACAAGAGCAACATGAGGTTGACAACCCTCCTCATCACGAGCGACACAAGCTTAATAATCATCAACAACATGGACGTCATCATCCTCGACCCCAACACAATGAAGAACAACGCTATGGAAAGCTCAAGTTCACCATACCCAAGTTCAATGGAAGCAACGATCCCGAAGAGTACCTTTCATGGGCATTGAAAGTTGACAAAATCTTCCGTTTGCACAACTATGAAGAAGAGAAGAAGATCGCGATGGCATCCCTTGAATTCCAAGACTATGTCCTTATTTGGTGGGAACAAGTTATCGAGCGCCGAGAGGCAAGAGGTGAACCACCCATCACTACTTGGGCGCAAATGAAGGATGTCATGAGAGCACGCTTTGTGCCTACCTACTACACCGCGACCTCTTCAAGAAACTCCAACTACTCAAGCAAGGAACCAAGAGCGTTGAAGAGTACTACAAGGAGATGGAGATTGCCATGATACGAGCCAATGTCACAGAAGATGATGAGCAAACAATGGCACGTTTCTTGAATAGACTCAACCATCCTATCAAGAAGATCGCTGACTTCCAACCATACTCGAACCTCATCGAGCAAGTGCATCAAACTACCAAAGCGGAACGCCAAGTGCAAGATGATTTCAAGTATGCCAAGTACTCATCCAAGTCCTACGGCTTCTCCAACAACCAAGCTTCAACGACTCCAACACCGACTACCAAGCCTTCTACTAGCACCATTGACGAGTCGAGTTCCAAGAAAGCTTCATCAACTCCAAGTCATCCTCCTACTACGAGCAACTTCAAGCCGAGAGCTTCATCATCATCAACTCCAACCGATGAGACCATCAAGACGAGTTCCTTCAAGTGTTTCACTTGTGGAGGCATATGCCACAAGTCCTATGAGTGCACCAACAAGCGCACCGTGATCCTCAACGACAACGGCACCTACGGTTCCATGAGTGAAGAAGAAATGGATGCCATCGAGCAAGTCGCCATGCACCGGCAAGTGAATGATGAAGAGGAACAAGTCTTTTGCGATGAAGATTCAAGTCCCGCCCTTGTTGTCTCCAAGACTCTCCAACATCACCAAGATGAAGACCAAAGATGCCATATCTTTCATACCAAGGCCGGGATCAATGGACGATTCGTCAAGGTCATCATCGATGGAGGAAGTTGTCATAATCTCGCAAGTGAAGAACTTTGCTCCAAGCTCCAATTGCACAAGACAAAACATACACATCCATATAAAGTGCAATGGCTTAGCGACTCCGGCACTATCCAAGTCGAGCACCGAGTACAAGTCTCCTTCAAAATTGGCGCCTACGAAGACACCTTGGAGTGCGACGTCATTCCAATGACAGTTTGCTATCTTCTCCTTGGACGCCCATGGCAATTCGATAGAGGAGTCATCCACAATGGCCGAACGGACCACTACATCTTCAAGATGAAGGGCAAGGAGTACGTCCTCCGTCCAATGTCGCCAAGTCAAGTGATCGCCGACAAGCAAGCCACCCATCGTGGAGATCATAGTGAGAGAGCGAGCCACCAAAAAGAGTGAGCGCCACAAGCCCAAATCGAGTGCCTCCACAATGAGCGAAAAGAAGAACCTCGTTCTATTTGCCACCAAACGTGACATAAGAGAAGTGTGTGAGAACCCATCTAGTGTGATACACTATGTCCTCTTGTGCAAGGACAACACACCAAAAACTAACACCTCTCACACTCTACCTTTAGTCTTGTCTTCTCTTTTGCGGGCATTTCAAGATGTTTTCGCCGATGAGCTACCTCCAGGTCTACCTCCTCTACAAGGCATTGATCACCGAATCGACCTCATCCCCAGAGAACCTCTTCCGAACAAAGCTCCCTACCGCATCAACCTCGAAGAAACCAAAGAAATGCAAAGGCAAGTAAAGCATCTCATAGACCATGGACATGTGTGTGAAAGTTTGAGCCCTTGTGCCGTCCCGGTCATTCTTGTGCCAAAACGTGACGGTAGCTTTCGCATGTGCTCCGATTGTAGACCTATCAATGCTATCACCGTTCGCTATAGGTATCCCATTCCACGCCTAGATGATATGCTTGATGAGCTTAGTGGTGCCACTATCTTTTCGAAAATTGATCTTAAGAGTGGTTACTATCAAATCCGCATACAAGAGGGTGATGAATGGAAAACCGCTTTCGAAACCAAGTTTGGCTTGTTTGAGTGGTTAGTCATGCCTATGGGTCTCTCGGAAGCACCGGGAACTTTTATGCGTCTTATGAATCATGTATATTTGTTGTGGTCTACTTTGATGATATCCTTGTTTTTAGCAAATCTCTTAAAGATCATGTCACCCATGTTCGAACCGTTTTGCAAACTCTTCGAAGAGAGCAACTCTATGCTAATATGGAGAAATGCCTTTTTGGCGTTGATAAGCTCGTTTTCTTGGGTTTTGTTGTTTCTTCTAAGGGTGTTCATGTTGACGCGTCCAAGATCACTGCTATTAAGACTTGGCCACAACCAACCAACTTTCATCAAGTGCGTAGTTTTCTTGGCCTTGCGGGTTTCTATCATCGCTTTGTGAAGGATTTTAGCACCATTGCTTCGCCTTTGCATGCTTTGAGCAAGAAGAATGCACCTTTTGTTTGGGGACAATCCCAAGATACCGCATTCAATGAGCTTAAGAATTTGCTTACTCATGCTCCCGTGCTTGTTTTACCCAACTTCGATAAGCCTTTTGAGATTCATTGCGACGCTAGTGCTAATGGCATAGGAGGTGTGTTAACGCAAGAGAAGCGCCCCATAGCTTATTTTAGTGAGAAACTTTCCGGCGCGCAACTCAATTACCCCATCTATGACAAAGAGCTATATGCTTTAGTCCGCGTTTTGCATGAATGAGAACATTACCTTTGTCCCCATGAGTTTATCATTCATACCGATCATGAGACTCTCAAATATCTTAAGGGTCAAACCAAGTTGAACAAGCGTCATGCTAAATTGAGTGAATTTATTGAGTCTTTTCCTTATGTCATCAAATACATTAGGGGCAAAGAAAACATTGTAGCGGATGCTCTTTCCCGCATATGCATGCTTGTTACACAACTTGAGTTAGATGTCATTGGCTTCGAGCATATCAAAGACTTGTATGAGCATGATGCAACTTTTGCTACTCCTTATGCCAAGTGTTTGTCGCATACATCTTGGGAACGCTATTACATCAAAGATGGATATCTTATGAGAGCTAACAAACTTTGCATCTCCGAGTCTTCTCTTCATTTGTTGCTTTTACAGGAATCTCATGGAGGAGGCTTAATGGGACACTTCGGACGCGACAAGACGTTCGCTACGCTCTCAAAGAACTACTTTTGGCCCAAGATGTTTCGTGATGTCAATCGCTTCACCAACCGATGCTCTACATGTCGCAAAGCTAAGTCCAAAGCTCAATCTCATGGCCTCTATATGCATCTACCAATTCCATACCAACCATGGGAAGACATTAGCATGGACTTTGTACTTGGTTTGCCTAGGACTCGAAATGGGAAAGATTCGATATTTGTCGTTGTGGACCGTTTCTCCAAAATGGCACATTTTATTCCTTGCAACAAGATAGACGATGCTTCACATGTTGCTAATCTATTTTGTAGGGAAATATTGCGTCTACATGGAGTGCCAAAGACGATCGTCTCGGACCGCGATGTCAAGTTCCTAAGCTTCTTTTGGAAGACCCTATGTGCCAAGCTCGAAATCAAGCTACTATTCTCCACGGCTTACCACCCTCAAACCGACGGCCAAACGGAGGTGACCAACCGCACACTCTCTGCTCTACTTCGAGTACTCATCAAGAAGAATATCAAGGAGTGGGAGAAGTGCCTACCTATCGCCGAGTTCACCTACAACCGAGCAAGACACTCAACTACCGGGAAGTCCCCCTTCGAGGTCGTCTACGGATTCAACCCATTATCACCATTGGACATTCTTCCTCTACCACTCCAAGAACACATCAATTTGGACACAAGTGCACGAGCGACACATCTCAAGAAGGTGCATGAAGATACAAGAACCACCATCGAGCGTCAAGTCCAACGCCTTGCGACCAAGCTCAACTTCAACAAGCAACCTATCATCTTCAACATTGGTGATCTCGTGTGGCTACACCTTCGCAAGGATCGCTTTCCACAAGAACGCAAGTCCAAGCTTCGGCCACGAGCGGATGGACCTTTCAAGGTGCTCGCACGCTACAACGACAACGCTTACAAGATCGACCTCCCACGCGACAAGTACAACGTGAGCGACATCTTCAACGTCAAAGATCTCTCTCCCTTCCATGGTGATGAAGAACTTGATCCGACGACGGATCTTCGCCAAGGGAGGGGAGATGATGTGGAGCATCCCAAGGCCATCCCCATGGACCTAACTACATTTCCTTCGACACCTCTTGGACCCATGACACGAGCATGTGCAAGAGCTCTTGAAACCGAGGTGACATCTCTCCTCTCACATTTCCACTTTGATACACATGAGACATGGCTACTACCTCATACGGACACTTTGTGCATTCTCAGGTATCATGGAGAAGCTAAGGAGCAAGGAGAAGAGGAAGAGGGAGATGGTCGGGAAGGCAGATATGAAGAAGAAGAGGAGACCAAAGTCTCCAGGCTCCGGACGACCGACGAACCCCAGACATCCGACGACCTCCAGGCTCCAGACGACCGACACTGCCACACCTGAGCCAAAATAGACGGACGTCCGACGCCACCCGGACGACCGACGACCCTCGGACGACCGACCCCGACCGGACGTCCGACCGAAGACCACCCGAGAAGAATCTATGGATGTCCGACAGGCACCGGACGTCCGGACCCTCGCGAGCCTCCGGACGACCGATGACCCCCGGACGTCCGACGCCTGAGCACCGTTTCGAGTTGGGCCGCAGCCCATGTACCCCTTCGCCCCCTCTTTTGCACTAAGACTATAAATACTCCGCCCCGTACAACTTTTTAGGGTTAGCGTTGTGATAGCTCATTTGAGAGATAGAGCTACGCTCATCCATATCAGATCTCATCCTTGCGAGAGACCGAGGCCTCTTCGGAGAAGATCCCTTTGGATTCAAGCCCCCTTTCTAAGGGAAGACCCCCCCCCCCCCCCCCCCCCCGTGGATTCAAGACCTCCTCACGGAGAAGACCGGTTACCGTGTATCGTCCCTAGTTGACCGTGTACCGTGTATCGTTCCATGTATCCGAGGATCTAGCACTATTGTGACTTGTTCTTGTTAGTTTGAGTGTTCCTCTTGTGTTTCCCCTTTGTGTTCTTCGTGTTCTTCTCGGGAATCCGCTCCTTTCGTGAAAGATCGGTCAACAGGGTTCCTACCATACATCACAGATAGTACCGAAAACAGACACGGAGCGAATACAAAGCGGACACGAAAACAAAATTGCATGTTGACCGGAACGTAAAACCCTCCTTGAATCATAGAGAAATATAAACAAAAAGCAAACAAATTTATGGAATTGTTAATAGGGCTACAAAATAATATGATTGTGTTTGCAACATAGGGTAGCATTGCAGTAATACATGACAATTCCGTACAAGGTCTAGTTGAGTATATGTGTGGTAGTAAAAGTTGGTCCTCATATGATCCATTCTGCTCATTATACTCATTGTGTCATTGTGTGTTGTTTGGTAATTGGGCTACAAAGCAGCCATGGGTCTATAGTAGAAATAAAAATTCCATATCCACGAAAATGGAAAGTTCCGTTTCCACGTCTGTTCCACCAAAAAACACCATTCTGTTTTATTTCCGTTTCCGCATAAAAAATTCCATTTCCATTTCCGTTTTGAAATTTCCGTTTTCGTTTTCATATTTCCTCTCCGTTTCCATTTTGCCTCCCAAAAACGAAAATTTTCCACTTCATCTTCATCCCTACCTGAGAGTCGCTTCTTGATGAGAGAGTAACTAATTCTTAGTCAGCCTCCCGGGTCGCTTCCAGCGACTCCGGAGGCGCCGCCGCAGCTACCTTCGGAGGCCCTTCCACGCAGCCCCGTTTACCTTGCCGCCGCCGGAGGAGGCCGGCCGCCCGGCGGACGGCGGCGGCGGGGTGTCCCAGCCCGTTTTTTTTCTATTCTTTCCCCAGGTGATTGCCTTTCGATCTGGTTGTTGTTGTCCCATGCCGCTCGCTTCCTGATCTGTCCATGGCATGGTGTCTCCCGATCTGGTCGTCGTCGTCCCATGTTGCTAGTTTCCCGATCTTTTCAGATCTGGCAGCTAACTGGTGATTCAGGCTGCGATCTGGATGATCTCTATGGCTTGGAGTATGATCAGGGGAAGCACACGGGGCTGGTGCATGGAGGCATATGCATACACATGCATGGACATGCATGCACATGATCGGCGGTCGCCCAGGTTGCCGGCTAGCTACAACCCATGGTGCTGGTTGTTGGTGTCCACCTAGGACTATGTCATGGGAGACTGGATCTGGGACAGCGGCGGCCTCGCCGTGGATTATGGCCTCCATCAAAAGTTTATGAGAGTTCCATCTCTGCAGATGTGATGGCTGACTTCGGCGGCGAAATGCAAACTGTGGACGATGTCTTGATGCAGAGGGATTGTTGTGCGGTGGCGGCGGGCATATCGCCTGTAGCTACTGGGATCGTCGAGAAGTGATGGCGACAACACATGAATGACCTCGATGGTGGTGCTACTTGAGCACCCAGTCTAGAGCTCCGGGGTGAAAGCCTTGGCCTCGCCCGTGTTGGGTATACCTGACAATGGCGATGTTTTTACATCGTTACCTCATTGAAGGCATTGTTCGGAATGCTCGGACTGATTCTTCAGGGTGAAAACCTAGATTCTAGTCTTGGATGGCTGGATCCGGTGACGGTGACACTTGAGTGTCGCTCCCTTCCTTAAGGCGTTGCTGTTGAAGAACATCGTCGTCCGCGTGGTGTCATGATATTGTCGGTGCAGATATGGTCATTGTTATAGTTTGCCGATCGTGATCTGATCGCTTTGGGGCTTTTTTCTTTTTTCCTCGCCTATGCATAGCTTTGGTCTAGTATGACCTCGATATTTGTCGGTGTGTTTTGTGTGCGTGCGTTGGTGTTGGTTGTGTGCATCTTAGTTATGCAGAGGCCGGATGTGTACTCATTTATTTGTATCCTCTTGATGCTTCACTTTGAGTCAATAAAATCCATCCTTTATCGGAAAACTAATTCTTAGTTAGACTATGAGTTAGTAGATGCATATTTTGTTACTCACGCAAGACCAACTGGAAGGTTGTTCTTATATTTGAGATTTAAACTACTGTTTAGTTTATTGAGGAAGCACTAGGTGGCATTTGAAACATATGAGATATCACTAGAATCTCAAAAAAAAGATATCACTAAAAAAAGATATCACTACCGCTTAACTGGCACAAGCTCAAGAGCCACCTTCTTGCTGAAAACAAGCTGCCCTGTTTCCTCCATATCGACGTCGTCCTCCTTCACGCCCTCGGGAAGCTCCCAGTCGAAGCAATACAACAGGTTGGCCAGCACGACCTCCACATTGGCCACGCCCATGGCGACGGCAGGGCAGGCCCTTCGTCCCGACCCGAACGGAAGGAGCTCGAAGTGCAGCCCCCTGAAATCAACCTGCGCGTCCTCGAACCGCTCGGGGAAGAACTCCTCCGGCCTGTCCCATATCTCCGGGTCTCTCCCCATGGCCCAGACGTTGACGTGTATCCTGGTGCCCGCGGGCACGCTGTAGCCGGCGACCTCGCAGCTCTGCATGGTCTCTCTTGGGATCAGCAGAGGCCCCGGCGGGTGGAGCCTGAAGTTCTCCTTCACTATCATCTTGAGGTACTTGAGGCCCTGGGCGTCTTCTTCGTACACTCTGGATTTGTTCCCCACCGCGGCGCGTACCTCCGACTGCGCCTTCCGCATCACCCTTGGGTTCCTCATCAGCTCCGCCATGATCCAGATCGTCGTCACAGCGCAAGTGTCGATCCCACCGGCGAATGTATCCTGAAATGAAAATTAACATGATGAATTCTGTGACATCGGTTGTCCAATATTAGCAGTAACTGAATGTAGATTGTGGTCGAACGAACCGCACCATCAGGATTCCCTTGATGTTATCACGCGTCAGCGCCAGAGCCCCATCTTGATCCCTCCACATCTTCACCAGCGCGTCGACCATGTCCTCCTGCACCCCGGCCGCCAGCCTCCCCGGCTCGAGGTGCTTGTCGATGACCGCGTCGAAGAACCTATCGATCCTGAGGAAGACCCTCCGCCGCCGCGACGCCACGCCGGTGAGGGCGTCCGCCCACCGTGCGAGCGCCGACGACGGGAAGAAGTCCTCGAACGTGAAGCTGCCGAGCACCCGCAGCGTCTCGTCCATCATCCGCTGGAAGCTGGTCCTCTCGAACGACTCCGACCCGTACATCTTCCCGAAGGCCACCGTGCCGATGATGCCGTCCGAGAGCGCGTACAGCTGCTCGCTGAGGTCGACCGGGGTGCCCGGAGGGGTGCCGGCGAGGGAGGAGACAAGGCGGTCCACCTCTGCGGCCCGGGCGTAGGCGAAGGACTGGACGCGCCTCACGCTCAGCAGCTCCAGCACGAGGAGCTTCCGCATCTCGCGCCAGTAGTCGCTGTAGGGGCCGAAAGCCACGTCGAGGAAGTTGTAGCTCAGCATCCTCGCACCTGCGTGGTGATAGCAACATCCAAGTACGTTCATATCCGATACAAATTTTGAACTAAAAATTGAGGACTTGTGAGTGGATGTAGAGCTAGAGAAGTACAGAACTACAGATTCGAACTACACACTTGCCTGGTGAATTTGGGCGGCTGCAGCAGTGCAGGTCGTTCGTCCGGAGAACCTCCTTGGCCGCCTCAGGCGACGCGACGACGACCATCCGCACGCGGCCGAGCTGCACCTGCACCACCGGCCCGTACTTCTGGGTGAGCGACTGGAAGTACCGGTGTGGCCGGCCGCCGAGCTGCAGGAGGTTGCCGAGCACGGGAAGCTGTTTCGGCGGCCCGGGAGCGTTTCTTGCTCCCTGTGTCGATCGTCCCTTGCTACCGCCCCTGAAGAACAAGTAGAGGAGAGGTAGGAGAAAGAGTGCTAATACGAGCGGCGGAAGAGGCCCCATAGTGATGGGTTGGGACTTGGGAGGAGAAGAGGCAGCCATGGTGACGGTCTGGAGTTCTTAATGGGAGGCGGATGATGGCTGCCGGTGCTCAAGTAAGACAAGATGAGGGAGAGTGGGCGAGTGCCCTGCCATGGCTTTGAACGATCGCTTTGAATCTGCGGATCTCCAGTCTACGGACCGCAGCGGAAGCTATCCAACGCGATTCTGTATCGATACGTGGCGTAATTCGGATGTATTTTCTCTCACAAATCAGAGATAAATGCAGAGACTTTGTAGGACTCTGGATCACTCACATGCATGCTTCTCATCTCCCTAGCCCACCAAAACCCCTTCTTTCCTCGCACTCATGCTTTTCGTCCGAAATAGTCAGCGATACTCTAGATCATTTGTGCCCGCATTCATGCTCGGTCAGAACGGAGGCAACCGCTTACTCACGCCGACATTGAAGCGGCGCGCTGGCCGATAGAGCGCCGCCCGCGCCGCTTCCCAGTGCAGGCGACTGCTGCTCGTTCAAACGACATGACGGCCGCCTGTTCGTTCGTCTACCGCCCACATTGATGACACGTGGTTGCCGAGGCGTCTTCTTCGGCGTCACCCGTCCGTCCCTCTGCCACCCGTCATTACTATATAAACCACAGCCCCGACCATAACCGTTGTCGTCCACCTCTGATCCCTCTTCGCACAACTCCCTCCATGGATTTCTCCCCTGTCAAAGCTCTCTGGGACGGGCTGATGCTGGACCAGAAGAAGGAGATGGCCACTATTGTTGTCCGGCAGGCAACTGGAGGACGACGAAGTTCCAATGGAGGACGTTGCCGCCGACGAGCCGGCGCCACCCCCTCCTCCGCGCCACCATCGCCGGTGCATTGCATCATGACCATCGGCGAGGTCTGTGCCCATTACATGGACATGGTGCAGGAGGAGCAGTTCTGGGAGGCGTAGGCCGACACCGCCTACAACAACCACCTCCTCCAGGAGCACCTGCAGGCGAAGGAGCGGCTCGCCGCTGACAGGGCGGTCATGCCGGACACGGACCTGGCGGAGCAGGAGGCACTGTTCAATTCCTACCGCTCCGCCCCCGAGATCCACCTTGCCCGTTGGCGCTACCGCCAGCGGGTGGCGGCGCCCTACAAGGAGTGCGACAAGGCGAGCGAGGCAGTGTTCAGTGAGACTGACGACGAGGAGGATGACGTCGCCAAGGTCGTGCCCCACCGCCACGACCACAAAGCCGGCACGTCCGTGGGCATCGCCAGCAGCAAGGAAGAGTAGTGCACGATAGGTCGCTGCCACTCTAGGCCCAGGAAGGCCACCACTCCTCCCCTCCCGTCGACACCAAGCTTGATGGGCTCAAGATCGGCGACCGATTAACCGTTTGACGGCGACGTGGTAGAGAGAGTATGTCATGTCAAGATCACATACAACCATTATATTATATTATATTAGTGCATTCTAAATAGGGTATACATCTTATCCCATGTAATTGTGGCATGTTTAAACTTTATGTTCATATATTAGTTTTCAATTCCAAATATCATATTTTCTTTGACATATAACTCATATTATCTTCACCAAAATCACAAGTCAAAATTGAAGAAAAAAAAACGAAATGGCTTCATATACATAAATAGAGGAAGTATCATTTGTCGGAGATGCTCCTATGATGTGCACATCAACACCCTTAAACTTGTCCTAGCCACCTTGGTAGCTCCATGATTGCTCGACATAGCCGGAAAAAACTGAAACCATTCAAGCACCATGGGTCACTCTGTGACTCGAACCGGTTGGGCTAGATAGCGTGCTATCCTAACCAACAGGATGACACCCTTAAACTTGTCCTATAGCCACCTTGGCAGCTCCATGAGTGCTCGACATAGCCGAAAAAAACCAAGACCATCCAAACACCATTGGTCACTCCGTGACTCGAACTGGATGGGCTAGATAGTGTGCTATCCTAACCAACGGGGTGACACCCTGTTCTATCAACATAACTGTTGTACAACATGCAGATATGTTCTTTCTATATGTGCAATAAAGTGATGCCCATGCACGTCAATCCTGCGTAGCCTTTCTTGTGTATGTGTCGCCTAATGAAAAACGAGTTGTTTTCTTCCCCGGAAAGTCCACAACAGCGCATGTGCAAACTTTGCGTGCATTGCTTCTTCTCCGTTCCGAAGCACCGCATGCCGCCATTCCCCTCTGTTCCTCGGAATCATGACTTTGTTCCAAACCTTTTCTTTTTCTTAACAATATAGAATCTGCCTGCTGTTTTTCTTTCTGACAGCCGTGGGAATTTCCTACTCTTGCCCACGTTTTTTTAGCGGTATCTTGCCCACGTACAAATTCTGCACCCCGTCCATGTTGGATGGACTCAGCTCCCCTGACGTACTGCAGGGCGCAGTTGGGTCACTGACAGGTGGGCCAACTTGCTTTCGGGCCCACCTGTCAGTGGCCCAACTGCGCCCTGCAGTACGTCAGAGGAGCCTCGTCCATGTTGGACCGGCCCAGTTCGGGCTATTTTCTTAATCTTTCGGTACAACTGGGTTTGAGCTGTCCCACAAAAAAGCGTTTGAGCTTTTGTTTTTTCCCTGGTTTATTTATATGAAGGGTTTTCGGTTTTCTTCTGCCTTTTTGTCTTTGTTTTCTTTTCCTATTTGGTTTTCTGTTTATAGGTTTTCGTGAACAATATTTTGATTCACGAACAAATGTGTCAAAAGATGGTAGTCTATTTTTCCTCGAGCTAGGAGCTGCCATTTTTACTTAGGGCATAAAGCATCAAAAGCGAAACTAAAATAGAGCAGGTGGAAACACCGGAGGAGCAACCAAGGCCTACTTGAGACAGCCCAACTGCATGTTATAGCTCATATCTATAGAGATACCAAGATCCCACGATTTGAAGCGCTCTGGTGCTTCGGGGTTTGTGGGATCGTTGTAGGACTTGCATGTAAGGTTGTCTGTTGCTTAGTTTTATTTCCTCTTATCTCTTTATTTTCTTACATGTTTTAATTATGAGCGCTTATTAAAATTTGCGAACATTAAAAAATTTATATTTTTAGCTTCATTAATATTTATTACATTCATGTGTATTTTGAAGTTCACGGGTATTTTTAAAGTTTGCGAACAATTTTTAAATTTGAAACTTGTTTCATTTGCAAATGTTTTTAATCCATGAATATATTTTAAACTCATAAATATTTTATGCAATTCATGGTTTGTAAATTCACATATTTTTGAAAAATCCTTGAACATATTTTAATGAAACTAACCTTTTTTTTAAATAGTCCATTTTTCTGAGCGAGCAGTGGGGTGAGCGGAAAAAAGCTAACCGACTTAGAGGAATGGGGAGTCAAACTAAGCGAGCGAGAGCTCGTGGGCCGATCCATGTGCGTGTTATAGCAGAAATTCCATGATTTTAGCGTGGATAGGACCTCTCAAGAGGCTCAAACGACCACCACCAACTGGCACCGAGACCGACATGTGTAAATACACCACAACGACACTCCAAAAACTTCATTCTTCTTTAGGAAATATTGTCTCGAACAAAAACCCGACACGATATACAAATGAAAAAACACCTTCATACTGTAATTAAAACACAAGACAACATTGATAAAATCCAAACAAAACAACCGACCGTGACACTCTACTAGATATAAAAGAATTAATCCCACTAGTGAAGAACGGCGCGGCGAAGCGCGCGTTAGCCTCTAGTCCTTCACTATAAGCGAAGAATAGGAGGCCCCTCACCCCCTCACCCACCCCTCACGTGTTCAAATGACCTAGACACCTTTCCATTAGTGTGGTTGCCACACAAGGCTGGCCTTTTCTAGGGTGTTAGCGAAAGTCGGGGCGATGAGTCAATGTGATGATGAAAGCCAGGTGGTGAGCATCGAAGGCGGTACAACGATAGCTCTATGAGAAGGGGCTACGGTTTCCATGACTTGGTTGACAATTTTGTGCCACATGTGTGGTGAGGTGGTCATTTTGGATTTACGTTGGGGCAAGGACTCTGTATTCTAGTGCGGTGGCTATGGACCACAAATAGTTATTTTGTGTTGTGGTGCCTTTTGACGCTCATGTCATGCAGGGATGTAGCTTGCAACACATGTCAGGGTCACAACTTTGGAGGGTGATGATGGTAGTTTGCCCATGCTCTTTGGAGTGGCTAGAAGTCGGGATGGTTGCCTCAGAAATGTATGTTTGGTCGTGGTGCTCGGTTTTGGCCGTGTTGGTGTTCGAAGCATCGACCTTCTTTATGGTTTCCTGCCTTATATGTTGTTGCGGAAGCGACTTGATCTACTCGTCCCATGGTAGATCTAGTTTGGTGTCGGTGGTGGCAGCAGCTAGTTGGTGGAGCATCTCGACGTAAGTCGGAATCAATGGGTTAATGTTGTTTAGGTGATATGCTTTGCTCTTCATGCTCTTGACGTACCAGAAAAAAGATGCAGTATCAACGAGTATACTGGGTCATATGTGCTGCCTGCGTGTGTGTGTGTGTGTGTGTGTGTGTGTGCTGCGTGTGTGTTGCTGCGTGTGTGTGCGCGTGTGCATGCGTGTTGTTGCGTGTGTGTGCGCGCGTGCATGTGTGTTGCTGCGTGTGTGCGTGTGTGCACGTGTGTGTTGTTGCGTGTGTGTTGGTGCATGTGTATGTGTTGTCGCGTGTGTGCTTCTGCCCTCACACTGGTGCTGCGTATGTGCGCTCTTGTCTCCCACACACATACCACATGAGGGGTAAAAGAGTCTTTTCAGGTGTCATTTAGTCTCAAAATGAACGAAAATGTCATATAGGAAATAAAATTTAGAACTTGTGTCAAATAGGGAAGAAATTTTTTCCAGTGTCAAATAAAGAAACAGATTTTAAGATGGTGTCAAATAAGGAATTTTCTCTAGTTAAAATGCGGGTTGAATGTAAGCGGCCAGCCTCTCGCATCCGTGTCCGTGAACATATGCGAGAGAAAATTTATGGGTTGCCATTAAAGATGTCCTAATAATACTAACAAAAACTTGCGCTGTCATGCCGGCCTAGTAAGTACTCCATACAGCTCGAAAGTGCCCCATATATAACATAACATTTAAGTAGCACTACTCCATAATAATCAATCTAGTTGGTAGATTTGAACCAAATTAGGTGACCGGTTCATACCACAATCGATCTTTACATCACGGTCGTCCAAACATGTGTGTTTAAAGGGAAAAGTGTGGACAACGGCTGGGAACAATTGGTGGTCAAACAGATAATTTTTTTGACCATTAACGAATCGCATGCACGCGTTGACCATAAACGTCGTCACAGCTGAACGACCAAACCATCTAAGGACCAGCATCGGTTGTATGACCAGCAAATGAAAAAAAGCTCGAGATCGAATACCCACCAAATGTTCACCAACCCAACAAAGACTTTTGTTCTTGGCAAGGTCAAAATTATGTTATCGACCTAGCATAAACTCGCTATTTTTTCATTTTTAAATTCCTAAGTACTCCCTCTCTTTTTGTAATCTAAACGCTTTTATATTTTTTTACGGAGAAAGAACGACATAGATATATACACAGCACAGTAGAAACTCGCGTGCGTACATCGGAGAAAACGTCGCCAGTCGCCATGCTACAGATACGGCGGTGTCGGCTGCATGGATCCAAGGCCTGAGAAGAGGAATGCGGCATGTCGGTGTCGGCGCCGGTGGCCGGAACGGACGGCGGTCCACGTCCAACTCGGCGAGCAGACGGGACGGGACCCGGGGACAGGGTCATGAAACGGAGGAGATCATCATGTGGCCGGCCCATGTGATGTTTCTATTTTCTGCTGGCTGTTACTTGGGACCTTCATGTGCCTGTCTTGCCCCTGCCACGCGCAATTATGAATCGGATCGAGCCTTCTTGATTCTTCTTTTCGTGCTAGGAGGAGGCACGCCGTTCCAACTTTTCTCTCTCGCCATGATTCATGTTTCTGCCAGTTTGGGCTATGAAAAAGGAAGAGGTGCAGAACTCTTTTTGGTCTAGCACAAAGTAAAAATAGACTTCATATCAAGATGTTTACTTCTGGTGAGTCAAAAACTTCCCCAAATAGGAAATAAGCTCTTGCGTGTTATTTGCTACTCCCGTCGTCTAGAATTATTTGTTTTAGATTTGTCTATGTACCGATGTATTTAGGCATGTTTTAGTGTCAGATATATCCGTGTCTGAACAAATCATTTGCGATGGAGGTAATACAAAAGAAAAGATTCCAAAGCAAGGACGAGGAAATTCGCCATAGCTTGGGCAGCATGAACACACATGCCCCACGCCCCAATGTTTTGCCGCCCAATCGATTGTTTATGGTTGCAACTCCATACATGCAACACGGCAGCAACAGTAGCAACACCTCACACTCACATGCAACCAATCAAGCAACCAACGCCCAGCGGCTCCAGAGGGGAAAGGCCATGCACCAGATCAAGAGAGAACACCACAGATCTCAACAGCAGCTGCTCAGCTCACGGATCTGAATCCAGAAACTGACCCAAAAAAGAGGAACTAACCTGACACGTATGGACTACTAGCTACGCGGTAACGCAGAGCGGAGTACAATACAAACCAACCAATATCAGTAGTATACCATCATCATCACTCCAGTATAAACACAGCTCGCATGGCACCCACCATGGCCCGATCAAGCTTCACGCCGCCGGCCGTTGCTTCCTCTTCGGCTTGGCGCGGCCTCGGCGCGCCGCGGGGCTGGAGCCGGAGCCGGAGCCGGAGCCCCCGAAGATGGCGCAGAGGATGCAGCCGGACACCCTCGGCGACGGCGGGTCCACGTCCGGGGCCACCTCCTTGGTCCGGAACACCTGGGGATCGCGCTCCTCGTCCTTCTTCTTCTGGCCTTGTTGCTCCTTCTTTTTCTGCTGCTGCTGCTGCTGCTTCTTGTCGTCGCCGCCCCGGCGCAGCATCATCCCGACGCCGCCGGTGCTCCGGGAGCGCCGCATCTCCGGCTGGGCGTCATCGGCGCCGCCCTCGCCGGCGGCCTGCGCCTCGGCGCCCTCGGTCAGGAACCGCTCGTCCCACACCAGGCCCGACGAGCCGGACCGTCTGAAAGTCGAGGACGATCTCTGCAACCCTTCCATCCGCACCTGTCCACCTCCCCTCCCCGCGCAACGGACAAGCTTTGCTTATCTGCAAGCTATGGAGAAGAGAACACAAGAGGCAAGGAGGATGTGTCTCCTGAGGTTGGTGCTTTGCCTTCCCAGGCCTCCTGTGCGTATGTATATATGTGAAGGGAAAGGGACGGCCATTAACGTACAGACAGGAGAGCAGTCAACAGCCGGTGGCACTGAGGGCTACCAGGGCCTGTCTCCTCCCATAACCTACTACTACTACTAACAAACCTATGGAGAGATTAGTCTACGTTCAGTTAAAACAGGACAAGAGCTGTCAGATTAAACTACTATTCTGATCCACATGCGCCGGTAATACTTTTCCATCACGGGCATGTGGAGGGAAGAGAGCCCAACTGTGCCCATGAGCAACCGGTAAGCATCACCAAACCCACTACAGGGCCAAGATAATTCGCAGAGAGCGACCTGCGCAAATGGATGCACTAGTTGGCCCTGATCTGATGTGAAGTGCAAGTGATGTGTCAACACAAGAGGATCCACAAAGAGGTTTATGGTGTATGTATGATATGCGTCGGCATAATAAAGATGATGAACATAGCAGAGAAAATAGTGTAGCAGGAATCTTACCTTTCATATGGACGGCGATCGCCACCATAACTCTGTCGATGAAGAAACGGTGCGTCTGAATAAGAAGTGCAGAGGGCCCAAGAGAAAGCAAAGCCAGCCAAGGGAAAATGCAATTGTATTTCGGCTCCAGTCAGCATCAGCGAACTACCAATCATCATTACGCTGGGTAGAGTGGAAGGTGGCCGGAAGATTGTCAATAAAGAGATGTGTACAATCCACTGGCTATATCATCTAAGAATAGATGATACAGACTGCCAACATTTTTCTTCCAATTTCTTTCACCCCTATATCCGGCTATCCGCTCATGTCTTTGTCCCTGGTAGCATTTCTCTATTACATAAACTCCAGGCTCTCCTTCCTTTCCATCCTCATTATCCCCAGTTGTTACCTCCCCATTCTTTCTCTTTCCACATGATTTCTTTCTGATGAGTGATAGGCTACTTGATTTCTCCAGCTGCCCCAACGTCAATAAATATGTGGCGTGTGCTCGCTGATACCAAGCACAGCTGCTATGAAATATGAATGGTGTGTGCTCGTTGATACCAAGCACATCTGCTATGAATGGTGAAAACTCCAGAACATAACTCATCAGAGTTGCAACTTGCAAGGATTAATAACACCGATAGTTATGGGTATGTGAAGCTAAATTTGAAGCCCTGGAATTTTCTGTTAAAGGTGTAAAGATATACTCCCTCCGTTCCGAATTATATAGACGCATTTTAGTGTGTTTGTTCACTCATTTCAGTCCATATGTAGTCCATATTGAAATATCGAAAACATCTTATAATTCTGAACGGAGGTAATAGTTCTAAAGAAGTGTCAAGAGGTGCGCTCGGTGCATACACTTAGTTGTCTGTACCACGGACGATAATGCCTACCATCTGAGCCTGTGATGACCCCATGACCAGTGAAGAGTGAGGACAGCTGAACTGACTCATCAGTCCAAAGCCCAAAATGCATGTACTTGATTATAGTAGGTGCAAAGATGCATGTACTTGATCTACCTGGTAGTTCGTTAAAATTAGCCTACCAAGATTGCAGAGATTCAGCTCATAATGTGAAAAATCAAATACTCCGTACTTCACGCTGCCGATGCGCAGGTGTTAGCTACGCTGTCAGGACCTTCTTCAAACATGTGGCATTCAATGTCAGAAAACTTTATATTAAAGCACCACACCAGAGTACCTAATAGTCTAATACTGTTGAAAGTCTTGCATCAAGAGGGTAACATAACTAGAAAAAATACTGTCCACTTGTCCCAAGTAAACCGGACTAGGACATGGGTCATGTGAAATGCCAGGCTTCCACACCAGGAAATTCATCAACAAGAAAGTGAAAGGATCCATGGTCCTTACCGTAAGGAAAATTGGTGTCCGGTCAACTGACCATGAACTAACTGCCACTGAAATGAATAGACGAAATGGTGGTCCATAGTGAAGCCAATAATAATGGGCTGATGACAGTTGGGAGTTGTACCTGTCACATTGGCCGATCTCAGAGCAAGCAATAAAAGATACGCCGTGTTGGCCTTATGAAACTGGTTGCATTTCACAGTTTGAATTTACAAATTCCTACGTAGTTCAGACCTAAAAGAGAACACTATAACACAAGCTTATCTGAAGTTATCAACTAGCCATTGTCTCAGATAGGGATCTCATGTATGCGGCACGACGGTCTGGTACACCATCTTGCTCCCTTCTATCCTCAAACCACTTAATAATGGTCTTTCGTGGAAGGCTTGTAACTTGAACTATGCTACTGATCATAGTATTCTGTAATAATGCAACACCAAAGTAAGTGATGATACATTTACAAAAACCAAGCTGGGAATTTAAGCAATAGAAAATATATAGTGAACGTGGTCTTCACGTAAAAAATACTTACAGTGGGGCGTTTGGATTTGAAGTAAACCTTTTCCAGTGTTTCCAGTTGCGCCTTTTTCAGCCTTTTCTGCGCAGACCATTCTGTGCTCATGACATGAACCGGAAGGTCCATCTGTGGATTGGCTTCAGTGGCATCAATCTCATCAACTACAACCTCATCAGCTACTGGAGAGGGCTCTATTTCCTTAGTTTCAGGTTTAGAGGGGGCTTCATCAGGCAAAGAATCAGACATAAGTAGAAGTTCTGGAGGCGGATTGCGGAGCAATTCAATGACCAAACCCCTATCCAGGCCAAGCTCCCCTGCAAGATTCTTTATCTGCAAGAAAATCAATTCAAGACAAAGCCAAAAAATCAGTTTTGAATTACCTATTTACGTCAATGAGCCCTTCCTAGTAAAACAAATGGTGCAGATTTAAAAGGTGAAATTAAACAGAACTCGAGCGGATATTTATCTGCTTACACTAGTTTTACGCCGACCAATTTGCATTGCACGAGCCAATCTCCGGAGCTGCCAGCTTTTAAGCTCTGGCCGTTCGACTGGATCTGCTGCCTCATCATTACCAACAACTTCGGAGCCTGACACCAAATCTACTGCAGATTCATCAGCAACATCGACATCTCCAATGGCTTCTGCCAATACCTGTTCAAACCTGGCCATGTCTTCCTCTGATATTTCATCATCATCATCATCATCCTCGACAGACAAATCGTCGTTCTTCAGATCTTCTTCCAGCTGCTTGAAAAGCGCTTCCAACCCACCCTCGTCGTCGTCGTCATCCTCGTCACTGCCATCAATGTCATCCTCTGCTACCACCACCTCGTTCTTAATTTTATTCTGGAATACAGAAGATTTTGTTAACAAGCATTTCAGTCACAGTTTATGGTCACATAATAGAAACCCTCTATTTCCCACACAACCTGTGCAACAAATGTCATGTAAATTATTTCCATTCAAATCATCCAACGCTGGGGGTATATACAGTTCATCAATCGCCACAAGGTTATCCACACACCTCATGCTTTTTTTACATACATAAACAAGGTCTCATCAATTTCCGACAGGTGTACCGCCATCTAAATTGCTCTCAAGTGTACCTAACTACTCCCAACCTAATCCTTCCTACAACATAACTACGCACCAACCGCAAAACAGTGGGGAGATGGAGCTGATTGTGAGGTGAAGTACCTTGTACTTGGAAGGTCGGCGAAGGGCGCAGGCGACGCCGCGCGGAGAGCGGCAGAGGAGCGGGCGGATCCCGAGGAACGGGAAGGGGTCTGGAGCGCCCAGGAGGAGAGACCTTGGAGCGGCGGCCATGGCCGCGGCGAGCGGCACCACCGTCGTCGCCATTTCCACGAGCTCGTTGCGGATATTTCGCCGTCTTCTAACCCTCTCCGTGGGTTATTGTCTGAAATCCAAATAGGCAAATAGGCCCTGATGATATATTTTTTTGAGACAAATAGGCCCTGCTGAGTAGGCTGAGCTGGATCAAGGATCATTGTATTCTTTCATGGGCCAAATAACATTTCGGCCCTCGGGCCATTGTAGCTGGGAGGTTTATTGATTCAGAGAATCCCGCTACAATCTGCTTTGAGGCTACTTACAAGAAAAGAAAGGCACTCCTAGAGCCAACACTCTGAAACCGAAGGTTACAAGCATCCTTGGCACAGAGGTCCACCGAGGTATTAGCATCTCTCGAGACATGCCTAACCGAGAATGAAACAAAACTTGACGACTTTTCCCCCGTTTCATCTAAGATATGCGTCATAATCTGTCTCGAATTACGACGTGAAGACTAGAGGTTTGCACCAACCTATAAAAAATCCACTTCCATCATCACATGTGCGAAGCCCAGAAGCTGTGCAAAGATGATACCTTCTCGCATGGCCATTGCTCCAACAATGAATTGGTCAATCACCCCAGTGAAGGGCTTACCCCTGTCCCAAAGAAGGACATGTGGGATCTGGTGACACTACCTCCTCCTCCAAGCTGGGCATTAATGTTGATGGCACCGTTAGTATTAATCTTTACCAAGTCCACGTCCGGTGGTCTACAACAATGCCATCTGAAATGTTGTTGTTGGATCAAGGCGTATTACAAGAAAATCATCCCAGACGACCTTCACCGCTTGGACAAGATCATATGAATCTTGATCATGAGTCCAAGAGTTACGCGTTGACCATGTAGCATGCATGACTGTAACCAACTTGCATCTATCCTGAACAGGGATGTGTTTATCCAGCGCTATGTCCTTAACCCATGTATTCGGCGTAGACGAGGGTGCTTCAGATTTAGAATTGTTGGGGATCGTAACAGAAATTTAAATTTTTTTACGCATCACCAAGATCAATCTATAGAGTAATCTAGCAACGAGGGGAAGGAGAGTGCATCTACATACCCTTGTAGATCGCTACGCGGAAGCGTTACAAGAACGCGGTTGATGGAGTCGTACTCGCAGCGATTCAAATCGCGGAAGATCCGATCTAGCGCTGAACGGACGGCGCCTCCGCGTTTAACACACGTACAGCCCGGTGACGTCTCCTACGCCTTGATCCAGCAAGGGGAGAAGGAGAGGTTGGGGAAGACTCCATCCAGCAGCAGCACGACGGCGTGGTGGTGAAGGAGGGGAGTGGCAATCCTGCAGGGCTTCGCCAAGCACAGCGGGAGAGGAAGAGGACTTGGGAGAGGGGGAGGGCTGCGCCAGAACTTGGGTGCGGCTGCCCTCCCACCCCCCACATATATATATAGGGGCAAGGGAGAGAGGGGTCGGCCCCCTCAGATCCAATCTGAGGAGGGGGCGGCGGCCAGGGGGGTTGCCTTGCCCCCCAAGGCAAGGGGGCCCCCCCCCTTATGGTTCCCCAAACCCTAGGCGCATGGGCCCTAGGGGGGAGGCGCCCAGCCCACTAAGGGGCTGGTCCCTCTCCACACACAGACCATAGGGCCCTCCGGGGCAGGTAGACCCTCTCGGTGGACCCCCGGAACCCCTCCGGTGGTCCCGGTACAATACCGATAACCCCGAATTATTCCGGTGACCGTATGATGACTTCCCATATATAAATCTTTACCTTTGGACCATTTCGGAACTCCTCGTGACGCCCGGGATCTCATCCGGGACTCCGAAAAACATTCGGTAACCATGTACATCTACTTCCTATAACCCTAGCGTCATCGAACCTTAAGTGTGTAGACCCTACGGGCTCGGGAGTCATGCAGACATGGCCGAGACAACTCTTCGATCAATAACCAACAGCGGGATCTGGATACCCATGTTGGCTCCCATATGCTCCACGATGATCTCATCGGATGAACCATGATGTCAAGGATTCAATCAATCTCGTATACAATTCCCTTTGTCTATCGGTACGATACTTGCCCGAGATTCGATCGTTGGTATCCCGATACCTCGTTCAATCTCGTTACCGGCAAGTCTCTTTACTCGTTCCGTAACACATCATCCCGTGATCAACTCCTTGGTCACATTGTGTACATTATGATGATGTCCTACCGAGTGGGCCCAGAGATACCTCTTCGTTTACACGGAGTGACAAATCCCAGTCTCGATTCGTGTCAACCCAACAGACACTTTCGGAGATACCTATAGTGTACCTTTATAGCCACCCAGTTATGTTGTGACGTTTGGCACACCCAAAGCACTCCTACGGTATCCGGGAGTTGCACAATCTCATGGTCTAAGGAAATGATACTTGACATTAGAAAAGCTTTAGCATACGAACTACACGATCTTGTGCTAGGCTTAGGATTGGGTCTTGTCCATCATATCATTCTCCTAATGATGTGATCCTGTTATCAACGACATCCAATGTCCATGGTCAGGAAATTGTAACCACTATTGATCAACGAGCTAGTCAACTAGAGGTTTACTAGGGACATGGTGTTGTCTATGTATCCACACATGTATCTGAGTTTCCTATCAATACAATTCTAGTATGGATAATAAACGATTATCATGAACAATGAAATATATAATAATAACTAATTTATTATTGCCTCTAGGGCATATTTCCAACAGTCTCCCACTTGCACTAGAGTCAATAATCTAGTTCACATCGCCATGTGATTAACACTCACAGGTCACATCGCCATGTGACCAATATCCAAAGAGTTTACTAGACTCAATAATCTAGTTCACATCACTATGTGATTAACACTCAATGAGTTCTGGGTTTGATCATGTTATGCTTGTGAGAGAGGTTGTAGTCAACGGGTCTTGCTATATTCAGATCCCTATGTATTTTGCAAAACTTTATGTCATATCGTAGATGCTGCTACCATGTTCCACTTGGAGCTATTCCAAATTGTTGCTCCATTATACGTATCCGGTATCTCTACTCAGAGCTATCCGGATAGGTGTTAAGCTTGCATCGACGTAACTCTTTACGTCGAACTCTTTATCACCTCCATAACCAAGAAACATTTCCTTATTCCTCTAAGGACAATTTTGACCGCTATCTGGTGATCCAGTCCTAGATCACCTTTGTACCCTCTTGCCAGACATGTGGCAAGGCACACATCAGGTGCGGTACTCAGCATGGCATACCGTATAGAGCCTATGACAAGAGCATAGGGGACGACCTTCGTCCTTCCTCTTTCTTCTGCCGTGGTCAAGCTTTGCGTCTTACTCACCTTACAACTCAGGTAAGAACCCCTTCTTTGACTGATCTATTTTGAACTCCTTCAGAAACATGTCAAGGTGTGCGTTCTTTGAAAGTATCATCAGGCGTCTTGATCTATATATATAGATCTTGATGCCCAATATGTAAACAGCTTTATCCAGGTCTTCCTTTGAAAATCACTCTTCAAACAACCGTTTATGCTTTCCAGAAATTCTACATCATTTCGAATCAACAATATGTCATCCACATATACTTATCAGAAATGTTGTAGAGCTCCCACTCACTTTCTTGTAAATACAAGTTTCTAGCAAACATTGTATAAACCTAAAAGCTTTGATCACTCCATCAAAACATATATTCCGATTCTGAGATGCTTGCTCTAGTCCATAGAAGGATTGCTGGAGCCAGCATACCTTTTAGCATCCTTAGGATCGACAAAACCTTTTATTGTATCACATACAACTTTTCTTACGAAAACTGGTAAGAAAACTTGTTTTGACATCCATCTGTAAGATTTCATAATCAAAAAATACAGCTAATGCTAACATGATTCCGACGGACTTAAGCATCGCTACGGGTGAGAAATTCTCATCGTAGTCAACTCCTTGAACTTGTGAAAAGACTCTTTCCGACAAGTAGAGCTTCATAGACGGCAACATTACCGCCCACGTCCGTCTTCTTCTTAAAGATCCATTTATCTCAATGGCTTGCCGATCATCGGGCAAGTCCACCAAAGTTCATACTTTGTTCTGATACATGGATCCTGTCTCGGATTTCATGGCTTCTAACCATTTGTCGGAATACGGGCCCACCATCGCTTCTCCATAGCTCGTAGGTTCTTTGTTGTCTAACAACATGATATTTAAGACAGGATTACCGTACCACTCAAGAGTAGTACATATCCTTCTCGACCTACGAGGTTCGATAGCAACTTGATCCGAAGCTTCATGATCACTATCATTAACTTCCTATTCAACAGACGTAGGCGCCACAGAAAACATCTTTCTGTGTTGCATCACTCTCTGGTTGAAATAAAGGTTCGACAACCTCATCAAGTTCTATCTTCCTCCCACTCAATTCTTTCGAGAGAAACTCCTTCTCGAGAAAGGACCCGTTCTTAGCGACAAACAATTTGCCCTCGGATCTGAGATAGAAGGTATACCCAACTGTCACCTTTGGGTATCCTATGAAGATGTGTTTGTCCGCTTTGGGTTCGAGCTTCTCCGGCTGAAGCCTTAAGCATCGCAGCCCCAAACATTAAGAAACGACAACTTTGGTTTCTTGCCAAACCAATGTTCATACGATGTTGTCTCAACGGACTTAGATGGTGTCCTATCTAAAGTGAATGCAGCTGTCTCTAACGCATAACCACAAAATGAAAACGGTAGATTGGTAAGAGACATCATAGATCGCACCATATCTCATAGGGTTCCATTACGACGTCCGGACACACCATTACCTTGTGGTGTTACAGGTGGCTTCAACTGTGAAACAATTCCATAATGTCTTAAGTGATTGCCAAACTCATAACTCAGAAAATCCCCTTTTGATCAGATCATAGGAACATGATCTTATTGTTATGATGATTCTTAACTTCACTCTGAAATCGCTTGAAATTTTCAAACGTTTCAGACTTGTGCTTCATTAAGTAGATATACCTATATCTACCCAAATCGTCAGTGAAGATGAGAAAATAGTGATATCCACCGCACGCTTCAATTCTCATTGGATCACACACATCAGCATGCATGATTTCCAACAAATCACTTGCCCATTTCATTGTACCTGAAAACGGGGTCTTAGTCATCCTGCCCATGAGGCATGGCTCGCATGTGTCAAGTGATTCAAAATCAAGTGACTCCAAACATCCATCGACATGGAGTTTCTTCATGCATCTTACGCCAATATGACCTAAGCGGCAGTGCCACGAGAAAGTGGTACTATCATTATTAACTCTACATCTTTTGGCGTGAACATGTGTATTACCACGACCGAGATTCAATGAACCATTCACATAGGGTGCATGATCATGAAAGGTATTATTCATGTAATCAGAATAACCATTATTCCCTAACTTAAATGAATAACCGTATTGCAATGAACATGATCTAATCATATTCATGCTCAACGTAGACACCTGATAACATTTATCTAGGTTCAATACTAATCCCGAAGGCAGATGGAGTGTGTGATGGTGATCTCATCAACTTTGGAAACACTTCCAACACACATCATCACCTCGCCCTTAGCCAGTCTCCGTTTAGTCCGTAGCTTTTGCTTCAAGTCACCAATAATAGCAACTGAACCGGTATCCAATACCCAGGTGCTACCAGGAGTACTAGTGAGGTACACATTAATAACACGTATATACTTTGAAGTTGCCAGTCTTCTTATCTACCATGCATTTGGGGTAATTCCGCTACCAGTGACCGTTCCCCTTACAATAGAAGCACTTAGTCTCGGGTTTGGGTTCAACCTTGGGTTCCTTCACTGGAGCGGCAACTAGTTTTCCATCCATGAAGTTTCCCTTCTAGCCCTTGCCCTTCTTGAAACCAGTGGTCTTGTTAAACCATCAACACTTGATGCTCCTTCTTGATTTCTACCTTTTGCGGTCTTAAGCACCGCGAACAGCTCCGGGATCAACTCCATCCCTTGCATGTCATAGTTCATCACGAAGATCTAGTAGCTTAGTGATAGTGGCTAGAGAACTCTATCAATCACTATCTTATCTGGAAGTTTAACTCTCACTTGATTTAAGTGATTGTAGCACCCAGACATTCTGAGCACATGCCCACTAGCTGAGCTATTCTCCTCCATCTTGTTGGCAAAAGAACTTGTCAGAGGTCTCATACCTCTCAACACGGGCATGAGCCTGAAATCCCAATTTTAGCTCTTGGAACATCTCATATGTTCTATGGCGTTCAGAACGTCATTGGAATCCCGATTCTAAGCCGTAAAGTATGGTGCACTAAACTATCAAGTAGTCATCAGGATGTCTCTATCAGGTGTTCACAACATCCACAGACGATGTTGTAGGGGTTTGCACATCGAGCGGTGCATCAAAGACGTAAGCCTTCTGTGTAGCAGTGAGGACACTCCTCGGACTACGAACCTAGTCGGCATCATTGCTTACAATATCTTTCAACTTAATCTTTCTCTAGGAACGTATTGAAACAGGGAGCTACAACGTGAGCTATTTATCTACAACATATTTGCAAAGACAATTTAGACTATGTTCATGATAATTGAGTTCATCTAATCAAATTATTTAATGAACTCCCACTCAGATAGACATCCCTCTAGTCATCTAAGTGAAACATGATCCGAATTGACTAGGCCGTGTTCGATCATCACGTGAGACGGACTAGTCATCAACGGTGAACATCTCATGTTGATCGTATCTTCTATACACTCATGTTCGACCTTTCGATCTTCCGTGTTCCGAGGCCATGTCTGTACATGCTAGGCTCGTCAAGTCAACCTAAGTGTTTCGCATGTGTTCCGAGGCCATGTCTGTACATGCTAGGCTCGTCAACACCCGTTGTATTCGAATGTTAGAATCTATCACACCGGATCATCACGTGGTGCTTCGAAACAACGAACCTTCGCAACGGTGCACAGTTAGGGGGAACACTTTTCTTGAAATTTTAGTGAGGGATCATCTTATTTAAGCTACTGTCGTTCTAAGCAAATAAGATGTAAAACATGATAAACATCGCATGCAATCAAATAGTGACATGATATGGCCAATATCATTTTGCTCCTTTTGATCTCCATCTTCGGGGCTCCATGATCATCGTTGTCACCGGCATGACACCATGATCTCCATCATCATGATCTCCATCATCGTGTCTTCTTGAAGTTGTCTCGTCATCTATTACTTCTACTACTATGGCTAACACTTTAGCAATAAAGTAAAGTAATTACATGACGTTTATGTTGACACGCAGGTCATAAATAAATTAAGACAACTCCTATGGCTCCTGCCGGTTGTCATACTCATCGACATGCAACTCGTGATTCCTATTAAAAGAACATGATCAATCTCATACATCACATATATCATTCATCACATCCTTTTGGCCATATCACATCACAAGGCATATGCTGCAAAAACAAGTTAGACGTCCTCTAATTGTTGTTGCAAGTTTTTACGTGGCTGCTATAGGTTTCTAGCAAGAACGTTTCTTACCTACACCAAAACCACAACATGATATGCCAATTTCTATTTACCCTTCATAAGGACCCTTTTCATCGAATCCGATCCGACTAAAGTGGGAGAGACAGACACCTGCTAGCCACCTTATGCAACTAGTGCATGTCAGTCGGTGGAACCAGTCTCACGTAAGAGTACGTGTAAGGTCGGTCCGGGCCACTTCATCCCACGATGTCGCTTAATCAAGATAAGACTAGTAACGGCAAGTAAATTGACAAAATCGACGCCCACAACTGCTTTGTGTTCTACTCGTGCATAGAAACTACGCATAGACCTAGCTCATGATGCCACTGTTGGGGATCGTAGCAAAAATTTAAAATTTTCTACGCATCACCAAGATCAATCTATGGAGTAATCTAGCAACGAGGGGAAGGAGAGTGCATCTACATACCCTTGTAGATCGCTAAGCGGAAGCGTTACAAGAACGCGGTTGATGGAGTCGTACTCGCGGCGATTCAAATCGCGGAAGATCCGATCTAGCGCCGAATGGACGGTGCCTCCGCGTTCAACACACGTACAGCCCGGTGTCGTCTCCTACGCCTTGATCCAGCAAGGGGAGAAGGAGAGGTTAGGGAAGACTCCATCCAGCAGCAGCACGATGGCGTGGTGGTGAAGGAGGAGCGTGGCAATCCTGCAGGGCTTTGCCAAGCACAGCGGGAGAGGAAGAGTGTGACGCCCCCGATTTAATCGTACACTAATCATACACGCAAACATGTATGATTAGGATCAGGGACTCATGGAAAGATATCACAACACAACTCTACAAATAAAATAAGTCATACAAGCATCATATTACAAGCCAGGGGCCTCGAAGGCTCGAATACAAGAGCTCGATCATAGACAAGTCAGCGGAAGCAACAATATTTGAGTACAAACATAAGTTAAACAAGTCTGCCTTAAGAAGGCTAGCTCAAACTGGGATACAGATCGAAAGAGACGCAGGCCTCCTGCCTGGGATCCTCCTAACTACTCCTGGTCGTCGTCAGCGGGCATCACGTAGTAGTAGGCACCTCCGGTGTAGTAGGAGTCGTCGTCGAAGGTGGCGTCTGGCTCCTGGGCTCCAACATCTGGTTGTGACAACCAGGTAGAAGGGATAGGGGGAAAAGAGGGAGAGAGCAACCGTGAGTACTCATCCAAAGTACTCGCAAGCAAGGAGCTATACTACATATGTATGCATTGGTATCAAATGGAATAAGGGTATCATATGTGGACTGAACGGCAGAAAGCCGGAATAAGGGGGGATAGCTAGTCCTTTCGAAGACTACGCTTCTGGCAGCCTTCGTCCTGCAGCATGTAGAAGAGAGTAGACTGAAGTCCTCCAAGTAGCATCGCATAGCATAATCCTAACCGATGATCCTCCCCTAGGCGCCCTGTGAGAGAGCGATCACCGGTTGTATCTGGCTCTTGGAAGGGTGTGTTTTATTAAGTATCCGGTTCTAGTTGTCATAAGGTCAAGGTACATCTCCAAGTCGTCCTGTTACCGAAGATCACGGCTATTCGAATAGATTAACTTCCCTGCAGGGGTGCACCACATAACCCAACACGCTCGATCCCATTTGGCCGGACACACTTTTCTGGGTCATGCCCGGCCTCGGAAGATCAACACGTCGCAGCCCCACCTAGACCAACAGAGAGGTCAGCACGCCGGTCTAAACCTAAGCGCTCAGGGGTCTGGGCCCATCGCCCTTAGCACACCTGCATGTTGCGTGGGCGGCCGGAAGCAGACCTAGCCTAGTAGGCGTTCCGGTCCAATCCAGCGCGCGCCGCTCCGTTGCTGATGTCACGAAGGCTTCGGCTGATACCACGACATCGAGTGCCCATAACTGTCCCCGTGTAGATGGTTAGTGCGTATAGGCCAGTAGCCAGACTCAGATCAAATACCAAGATCTCGTTAAACGTGTTAAGTATCTGCGAACACCGACCAGGGCCAGGCCCACCTTTCTCCTAGGTGGTCTCAACCTGCCCCGTCGCTCCGCCTCAAAGTAACAGTCGGGGGCCGTCGGGAACCCAGGCCCACCTCTACCGGGATGGAGCCACCTGCCCCTTCAGCCCCCAACTCCGAACAGTACCACAGGTAATGTAACAGGGTAAAGTATATAGTATATGCCCGTGATCACTTCCCGAAGTGATCACGGCCCAGTAGTATAGCATGGCAGACGGACAAGAGTGTAGGGCCACTGATGGAACACTAGCATCCTATACTAAGCAGTAGGATAGCAGGTAAAGGTAACAACAGTAGTAGCAAGGACAGGCTATGCAGCAGTATAGGATTAACTGAAAGGAGTAACATGCTACACTACTCTAATGCAAGCAGTATAGAGAAGAGTAGGCGATATCTGGTGATCAAAGGGGGGGCTTGCCTGGTTGCTCTGGCAAGAGAGAGGGGTCGTCAACTCCGTAGTCGTACTGGGTAGCAGCGGCGTCGGTCTCGGTGTCTAGCGGAAGAAGGAGGGGGGGAAACAATAAATACAATGCAAACAGATGCATAACGATGTATGACAAAGCAAAGCGTGGTGCTAGGCGTGCCCTAACGCGGTATGAGGTGATACCGGTGAAGGGGGGAAACATCCGGGAAAGTATCCCTGGCGTTTCGCGTTTTCGGGCAGAGGAGCCGGAGGGGAAAGTTGCGAGTTGGATAGGTTAGGGATGCGTGGCGGACGAACGGGCTGCATATCCGGGTTCGTCTCGTCGTTCTGAGCAACTTTCATGTACAAAGTATTTTCATCCGGGTTATGGTTTATTTTATATTAATTTTAAAAGGTTTAAATCATTTTTTTGGATTTATTTAATTACTTAATTCTAACATTATCCAGAACAGTACATGCTGATGTCATCATGACATCAGCATGATGTCAGCAGTCAACAGAGGTGTTGACTGGGTCGCTGACGTGTGGGTCCCACATGTCATAGGTATAATAACCAAATTAACCTATTAATCAGTTTAATTAGTTAACTAGGTACCTAATGTTTAATTAGTTTAATTAAACAGGATTAATTAAGTTAATTAATTAATTAATTAACATTTTTATTTACTTATTACTAATTTATTTATTTTTAATTAATTATATATATTTTTATAAATCGTTTTCGTTCTGGGTCTAGGCCCACCTGTCATTGGCACATGGGGGGGTGGGGTCTAGCTGTCATAGGCCCAGCGGCCTTAACGGGCGCTGGGTAGACGGGTTTCAGGCGCTGGGGCTGACGCCCATCCCGTTTGGGCGCGGTTGGGGAGCGGCGGCCACGATGGGGCGGACGGGGCCCCGGCGAGCCACCGAAGAGGCGGCGACTGGCGCTGGGGTGAAGGGCAACGGCCCTGTGGGCACTGACGGTCGCGGCCGCAGCTGGAGCAGGGCGGCGCGGGTAGCGGAGAGGGCCGTCGCGGCAGATGGCACACGGCAGCGGAGCAGCAGTAGCTGCAGGCAGTGGTGGCGAGGCGAGTTGCAGGGCGAGGGCGAGGCCAAGGCGGACAAGGCGCAGGAGGGGGAGAGGCGACAGCGCGTCGCACGGGGAAGGAGCAGCAGGGGCGGGGAGCGCCGTGGGACGACACGCAGCGGGTGCCGGTCAGGGACGCTGAGCGCGGTGGCTGCGCGGTGGCGCGGGCAGAGCCGCGCCGGAGCAGCAACGAGCAGGGGGGAGGCGCACGAGGCTACGGGCGAGAGAGAGAGAGGAGGGGGAGCGCGGGGCGTGCTCACGGGGGAGAGTAGGGGTTCGGGCAGCGGGCTCGGGGAAGGTTGGGGGGGCCGATGGCGTAGAGGGAAGCAGGCCGGCGAGGGAGAGTGAAGCAGTCCGGCGGGGGGGGGGGCGGGCTCCGGGCGCTGGCGTCGGCGTGCGGGGGCAAGGGGATCGGGAGTTCCCGATCCAGATCCAGGGGGGAGTGGTGTGAGTGGGGTGGGGGTGAGCTAGGGTTTCGTCGTGGGGGGGATAAGGGAGGCGTGAGGGAGGCCGGTTGGGCCTGCGGTCGAATGGGCCCGGCCGAAGCCCAGTGGGGGTCTTTCTCTTTCTTTTTTTGTTTTCTGTTTGTTTGTTTTCTGTTTTAAGTCATTTAAAAGCATTTAGGCATTTTATAAAAATGTGTTTACTTCACCATAATTACCAATGCAATAATAGACATAGCCCGAACATTTTATTTTAATATTTGAAAACTTTTGTCGTTTGACTTAATTAGGATTTAAATTTGAAACGGTTTTGAATTAACCCGAAATTAATTACAGTGACAGAAGTGACGTGTCATCATTAGCGTGAGATCACTGTAGCGTGATTATCCGGGCGTTACAAATCTCCTCCACTACAAGAAATCTCGTCCCGAGATTTAGGAGGTAGAAGGAAACAGTGCAGGGTATTCATCGCGAAGACGATCCTCGCGTTCCCAGGTGGCTTCGTCTTCGGAGTGATTCGACCACTGGACCTTGAGGAACTTGATCGCCTTCTGACGGGTGCGGCGTTCAGCTTGGTCGAGAATGCGGACCGGATGCTCTTTATAGGAGAGGTCCTGTTGCAATTCGAGCACTTCATGGTCCACTGCTCGGATTGGGTCCTTGAAGCAGCATCAAAGTTGCGACACGTGGAACACATCATGAACCTGAGAAAGGTTCGGCGGAAGCTCCAGTTGATATGACACTTTTCCACGCCTTTCGAGAATAGTGAAAGGACCAATATAGCGGGGAGCTAACTTTCCTTTGATCCCGAAGCGGTGTGCACCCTTCATTGGTGTAACTCGAAGATAAGCCTTTTCGCCAGGTTGATAGACCATGTCTTGGTGATGACGGTCATACTGACTTTTCTGACGTGACTGAGCAGTCTTGAGATTCTCGCGAATAATGCGAACTTGTTCTTCGGCCTGTTGGATAATATCCGGACCGAAGAGTGGACGTTCCCCAGTTTCTGATCAGTTCAGAGGGGTTCGACACTTTCGTCCATATAGCACTTCGAAGGGGGACATCTTCAGACTAGCTTGATAGCTATTATTATAAGAGAACTCGGCATATGGAAGAGATTCCTCCCATTTCTTGCCGAATGAGATTACACAAGCTCGAAGCATGTCTTCGAGAACTTGGTTGACACGTTCAACTTGCCCTTGTGACTGCGGATGAAACGCAGTACTGAAAGATAAGTGAGTCCCCATAGCTTCTTGGAAACTTGCCCAGAATCTTGAAGTGAATAAGCTGCCACGGTCTGAACTGATAACCAGTGGAATACCGTGAAGTGAAACAATTCTGTCCATGTAGAGAGTAGCAAGCTGACTAGCAGTGATTGTCTCTTTGACTGCCAGAAAATGGGCAACTTTGGAAAGCCGGTCAATGACGACAAGAATAGCATCATTACCTTTCTGCGATTTGGGAAATCCAGTGACGAAGTCCATTTCAACATGGTCCCATTTCCATTCAGGAATAGAGATAGGTTGCAGAGTTCCAGCAGGCCTTTGATGCTCTGCTTTGATACGGCGACAAACGTCACACTCAGCAACATAACGAGCAATGTCATGCTTCATATTAGACCACCAGAATCTTTGACGATTATCCTGGTACATCTTTATACTACCAGGATGGATGGACAGAGGCGTATCATGAGCTTCTTGCATAACCCTTTTAGTCTTATCCAGGTTTTTCTTCGAACATGGTACCACTAGGCGGCCTTTGAAATACAAGGCGCCATCATCGGCGATAGTGAAGAATGAGGGCTTTCCTTCTGCTAGATGGCGTTTAATCTTATGGACTTCAGAGTCATAACCTTGAATAGTCTTTATACCAGCTACGAGATCTGGTACGACAGCCAGGGTATTTAGAGAACCCTTAGTAACAACAAGAAGATTCATCTTGCGGAACTCCGGGGGAGGGGGAGCGAGTGCTCCAGGAGGAACAATATGGAGGTTCAGCTTTCTAAATTCTTCGACAAGCGAGGGCTGAACTTTATGAACCTGGAGGTGGTTGCAGTAAGACTTGCGGCTCAAGGCATCAGCCATTACATTAGCCTTGCCGGGGGTATAGGATATACCCACGTCAAAGTCTGCAACAGTCTCCATCCATCTCTGCTGACGGAGGTTCAGATCTGGCTGAGTAAACAGATACTTCAGACTTTGATGGTCAGTGAAGATCTCACAACGATTACCGAGAAGGTAATGTCGCCACTGCTTCAGTGCATGAATGACAGCAGCCAGCTCGAGGTCGTGAACTGGGTAGTTTTCTTCGTGAGGGCGCAGTTGACGAGAGGCATAAGCAATCACTCTGCGCTCCTGCATTAGGACACAGCCTAATCCTTGACGGGAAGCGTCGCAGTAAATGACGAAGTCCTTCTTAGTATCAGGTGGTGCAAGCACGGGGGCAGAAGTCAACTTGTCTTTGAGCGCCTGGAAACTTTCCTGACACTTGTCTGTCCAGTCAAACTTGACACCCTTATGCAACAAATTAGTCAGAGGCCTGGCAATCTTGGAGAAGTTCTCGACGAATCGACGGCAATAGCTGGCGAGACCGAGAAAACTTCGGACTTGCTTCACATTCTTCGGAGGAGTCCAATCGAGAATAGCCTGAACTCGTTCAGGGTTGACGGCAATACCATCTTTGGAGATGACATGCCCAAGATAGGTTACTTCGGGGAGCCAGAATTCACACTTGGAATACTTAGCATACAGCTGATGCTCCCGAAGCTTTTCCAGCACAAGACGAAGATGTTCAGCATGTTCCTCCTTGTTCTTGGAAAATACAAGGATATCGTCCAAATAAACCACGACGAACTTGTCGAGGTAATCCATGAATATATAATTCATCAGACGAGAGAAGGTGGCTGGAGCATTCGTTAAGCCGAATGACATGACGGTGTACTCGTATGATCCATACCGAGTCACGAAGGCGGTTTTTGGGATGTCCTCTTCACGAACACGGATCTGGTGGTAACCCAACCTCAAGTCGAGTTTGGAGAACACTGATGAGCCAGCCAGTTGATCATAAAGATCATTGATCCGAGGAAGAGGGTATTTATTCTGAATGGTAGCTTGGTTTATAGGACGGTAGTCTTGGACTAATCGGTTTGTCCCATCCTTCTTCTTAACAAAGAGAGAAGGTGCTCCCCAAGGAGAGCAACTTGGGCGAATGAAACCTTTGACAAGAGATTTGTCGATTTCCTCCTTAAGCTCAATGAGTTCATGCGGCGGCATCTTGTAGGGTCGTTTAGCTATAGGGGTGGTGCCGGGTTTCAAGTCGATGATGAATTCGACAGCTCTAGCAGGGGGAATCCCTGGAAGTTCTTCTGGGAAGACATCTTGGAATTCACGAACGACGGGAATGTTTTCAATGCCCTCGAGTGGTGTAGCGTTCAACACATTCAAGGCATAAAGCCGTGCCTCGGTGTTTTGCACCAGATGAGCTTGGTAAGTAACTATTTCATCTGAAGGGTGTAGCAGATGAACGGTCTTAGTGGCGCAAACTATAGAAGCAGTATGCGCTTTTAACCAATTCATTCCCAGAATGAGATCAATGCTACAGGACTTCAGTATGATGGGAGAGACAAGGAATTCCAGTCCTTCGATTTCTACAGGGACGTCGTTGCAAATCATGGAGGTTCGACATTGGCCCGCGGGGGTGTGTACTAATAGTGAAGCATTCATGTCCTCACATTTAATGTCGTGCAAGCATGCAAAACCTTCTGACATGAATGAATGCGATGCACCTGTATCAAATAAAACGGATGCTGGTACTGAATTTACGAGGAGGATACCCATCACAGTAGCAGGCTGGTCTTGAGCTTCGCTCAGATCAACGTGGTTGGCATGAACACGACTATAAGACTTGGCATTGTTGCTGCGGGGCTGGTTATTTCCACGGCCAGTTGCTGGAAGGGCCAGTTGATCCTGGTTCTGGTTGCATTCCCTAGCATGATGCCCTGGTTGTCCACACCTGAAGCACAACCCATTATTGGGAGTGGGAACAGGAGCTTGTGGTGGTGGAGCTGGGAGTCTTGGCTGCCTAGTCGGAGGAGTAGGCAGACGAGGTGCAGCATAGGTCTGCCTTGGGGTAGGTGCATCCGGCTGGTACAAGCTATTGGGAATCCATATCTTGCGCTTCTGCGAGGACGGGCCCGAAGATGAGCCCGTGTCACGGTTGCGCCTGTGAGAGCTCCGGTATTCCTGCAGACCAGTTTCGACATTGATGGCTTTGTTCACCAGAGTGGCGAAATCAGCAAAGTCATGCACTAGAAGTGCGAGCTTGATGTCAGCTTGAAGGCCATCACGGAACTTCTCCTGTCTGCGTGCATCAGTTGCAATGTCTTCTTCAGCATAGCGGGACAAGTCAAGAAACTCCCGCTGGTAAGCTTCCACAGTTTTGTTGCCTTGGGTAAAGTTGCGGAACTCATGCTTCTTCCGGTCCATGACTCCCTGAGGAATGAAGCGAGCACGGAAGGCAGCTTGGAAGTCTGGCCAGGTGATGATTGTTCCAGCTGGCAGTGTACGCCTGTGGCTGTCCCACCATTGAGCTGTGGGTCCCTTCAGGAAGAAGGATGCAAAGGTGACATAGCTGGCAGGGGCTACATCAGCGACTCCATCTCATAGGTGATGTCACGGAGCCAGTCATCAGCATCCAGAGGCTGAGTTGAGCTGTGGTACACAGTTGGGTTCAGGCGCATGAAATCCTGTAGAGTTACTGGGGTTGGCTGCTGGTTCATATTGGGGCGAGGAAACTGAGTCATCATATTCTCCATGAACTGGCGATTCATCTCAAGTTGTTGGATCATACCAGCCATGTACTCAGGCGGTGGTGGGACGTTGCCACCACGACCACGACCACCTGGTCTAACCATCCTGCTAATATTTAACAGGGGTAGTTCAGCATTGAGAAATTTGCAAAAACAAGAGTCATTCATGATGAAACATGCACAACGGTAGCAGCACGATAGATACTACATAGTAGTCGGCATATCTTACAAAAGAGATCATGCATAGAGTTCGTTACACAGTGTTCAGTACATAGGCTAAGACATCATAGGCGGCACACAGGCTCGCGGCGAATGCATCTAACCTAATAAGCAAGTCTACGTCAGTCCCATGCGGTACTGCGGAGGTAGGTGTAGCCCGACAGCTGGTAGTGACGCGAAGGGAAGACCTCCACGCGAGTAGCCTGGGGTCCGCGGATACTCTGGTGCGGAACCCGATGCGCAGGTGGCAGGAGAGGACCAATGCAGGAGAGTAGCCTCCCACATCTGGCCAGCCGACGCCCTGGGGCATCACGGTCCTGGCAGGGTAGATCGCAGAACGCGACAGATCACCAGATCGGACAGAGGGGTGCAACAGCGTCAGAGCACGATACAGGTGCTGACGGGTGGTGTACAACTCGTGGCGAAGAGCTCGGTTAGCTCTATCCAGCCCATCAGCATGCAGAACCAGGTTCTGATGGTAGAAGGGCTCTCGGGTGACAGTGGAGTAGGCAGCAGTGTAGTATCCCTCCGCACCAACATCGGATGCGATAGCAATGTGCCTGAAGGGGGAGGTGTCCAACTCCTGATACTCTCCACGAAGACGTGTCAGAGCAGCATAAGCAGCATCGTGGACCGCCATATCGATAGTCACTCCAACACCATGAGCAGTGTGCAGCACGGTAGTGGAGTCATACTCCCGAGAGTAGAGGTGGACGATGGCACGGTACTGCTCCTGGTTGAAGTCCTGATACTCCTCATAGACGGTGTACTCAGGGTGCCAGCGATAACCCAGATAGGTCATCATCTCAACCAACACAGCAGGTGATCCTGAGGCACCAATGGCCGTCGTGTGGCGCACGACCTGCCTCGTGGGTTCCATCTGAAAACAAAGATGTTTTCACAGGAGTCAAATGACAATGTGGATAATGTTCAAATACTACTCTAAAGAATAACTAGGGCTTATCCAACTTTGGGGTGAACGTGGTCACGGGATCCTAGTGTTAGAGTTAGTAAAATCGTTTAACCCGAGTAGGAGAGAGTTCAGTGTCCCAGAGTAAGGATCGAGGAGTAAAAGAGCCTAATACCACCCAGATGGCGATGTGGGCCCGTAAGGCACACAGCCATGTTAGTAAAAGTTTTGTAATGTCTAGACTCAACTTCGGCCAAGGAGTGTGGAAGGGGGATTCCTACAGGCAGTCAGCTCTGATACCAACTTGTGACGCCCCCGATTTAATCGTACACTAATCATACACGCAAACGTGTACGATCAAGATTAGGGACTCACGGAAAGATATCACAACACAACTCTACAAATAAAATAAGTCATACAAGCATCATATTACAAGCCAGGGGCCTCGAAGGCTCGAATACAAGAGCTCGATCATAGACAAGTCAGCGGAAGCAACAATATCTGAGTACAGACATAAGTTAAACAAGTCTGCCTTAAGAAGGCTAGCTCAAACTGGGATACAGATCGAAAGAGACGCAGGCCTCCTGCCTGGGATCCTCCTAACTACTCCTGGTCGTCGTCAGCGGGCATCACGTAGTAGTAGGCACCTCCGGTGTAGTAGGAGTCGTTGTCGAAGGTGGCGTCTGGCTCCTGGGCTCCAACATCTGGTTGTGACAACCAGGTAGAAGGGATAGGGGGAAAAGAGGGAGAAAGCAACCGTGAGTACTCATCCAAAGTACTCGCAAGCAAGGAGCTATACTACATATGTATGCATTGGTATCAAATGGAATAAGGGTATCATATGTGGACTGAACTGCAGAAAGCCGGAATAAGGGGGGATAGCTAGTCCTTTCGAAGACTACGCTTCTGGCAGCCTCCGTCCTGCAGCATGTAGAAGAGAGTAGACTAAAGTCCTCCAAGTAGCATCGCATAGCATAATCCTAACCGATGATCCTCCCCTAGGCGCCCTGTGAGAGAGCGATCACCAGTTGTATCTGGCTCTTGGAAGGGTGTGTTTTATTAAGTATCCGGTTCTAGTTGTCATAAGGTCAAGGTACATCTCCAAGTCGTCCTGTTACCGAAGATCACGGCTATTCGAATAGATTAACTTCCCTACAGGGGTGCACCACATAACCCAACACGCTTGATCCCATTTGGCCGGACACACTTTTCTGGGTCATATGCCCGGCCTCGGAAGATCAACACGTCGCAGCCCCACCTAGACCAACAGAGAGGTCAGCACGCCGGTCTAAACCTAAGCGCCCAGGGGTCTGGGCCCATCGCCCTTAGCACACCTGCACGTTGCGTGGGCGGCCGAAAGCAGACCTAGCCTAGTAGGCGTTCCAGTCCAATCCAGCGCGCGCCGCTCCGTTGCTAACGTCACGAAGGCTTCGGCTGATACCACGACGTCGAGTGCCCATAACTGTCTCCGCGTAGATGGTTAGTGCGTATAGGCCAGTAGCCAGACTCAGATCAAATACCAAGATCTCGTTAAACGTGTTAAGTATCTGCGAACGCCGACCAGGGCCAGGCCCACCTTTCTCCTAGGTGGTCTCAACCTGCCCTATCGCTCCGCCTCAAAATAACAGTCGGGGGCCGTCGGGAACCCAGGCCCACCTCTACCGGGATGGAGCCACCTGCCCCTTCAGCCCCCAACTCCGAACAGTACCACAGGTAATGTAACAGGGTAAAGTATATAGTATATGCCCATGATCACTTCCCGAAGTGATCACGGCCCAGTAGTATAGCATGGCAGACGGACAAGAGTGTAGGGCCACTGATGGAACACTAGCATCCTATACTAAGCAGTAGGATAGCAGGTAAAGGTAACAACAGTAGTAGCAAGGACAGGCTATGCAGCAGTATAGGATTAACTGAAAGGAGTAACATGCTACACTACTCTAATGCAAGCAGTATAGAGAAGAGTAGGCGATATCTGGTGATCAAAGGGGGGGCTTGCCTGGTTGCTCTGGCAAGAGAGAGGGGTCGTCAACTCCGTAGTCATACTGGGTAGCAGCGGCGTCGGTCTCAGTGTCTAGCGGAAGAAGAAGGGGGAGAAACAATAAATACAATGCAAACAGATGCATAACGATGCATGACAAAGCAAAGCGTGGTGCTAGGCGTGCCCTAACGCGGTATGAGGTGATACCGGTGAAGGGGGGAAACATCCGGGAAAGTATCCCTGGCGTTTCGCATTTTCGGGCAGAGGAGCCGGAGGGGGAAAGTTGCGAGTTGGATAGGTTAGGGATGCGTGGCGGACGAACGGGCTGCGTATCCGGGTTCGTCTCGTCGTTCTGAGCAACTTTCATGTACAAAGTATTTTCATCCGGGTTACGGTTTATTTTATATTAATTTTAAAAGGTTTAAATCATTTTTTTGGATTTATTTAATTACTTAATTCTAACATTATCCAGAACAGTACATGCTGATGTCATCATGACATCAGCATGATGTCAGCAGTCAACAGAGGTGTTGACTGGGTCGCTGACGTGTGGGTCCCACATGTCATAGGTATAATAACCAAATTAACCTATTAATCAGTTTAATTAGTTAACTAGGTACCTAATGTTTAATTAGTTTAATTAAACAGGATTAATTAAGTTAATTAATTAATTAATTAACATTTTTATTTACTTATTACTAATTTATTTATTTTTAATTAATTATATATATTTTTATAAATCGTTTTCGTTCTGGGTCTAGGCCCACCTGTCATTGGCACATCGAGGGGTGGGGTCTAGCTGTCATAGGCCCAGCGGCCTTAACGGGCGCTGGGTAGACGGGTTTCAGGCGCTGGGGCTGACGCCCATCCCGTTTGGGCGCGGTTGGGGAGCGGCGGCCACGATGGGGTGGACGGGGCCCCGGCGAGCCACCGAAGAGGCGGCGACTGGTGCTGGGGTGAAGGGCAACGACCCTGTGGGCACTGACGGTCGCGGCCGCAGCCGGAGCAGGGCGGCGCGGGTAGCGGAGAGGGCCGTCGCGGCAGATGGCACACGGCAGCGGAGCAGCAGTAGTTGCAAGCAGTGGTGGCGATGCGAGTTGCAGGGCGAGGGCGAGGCCAAGGCGGACAAGGCGCAGGAGGGGGAGAGGCGACAGCGCGTCGCACAGGGAAGGAGTAGCAGGGGCGGGGAGCACCGTGGGACGACACGCAGCGGGCGCCGGTCAGGGACGCCGAGCGCGGTGGCTGCGCGGTGGCGCGGGCGGAGCCGCGCCGGAGCAGCAACGAGCAGGGGGGAGGCGCACGAGGCTACGGGCGAGAGAGAGAGAGGAGGGGGAGCGCGGGGCGTGCTCACGGGGGGGAGTAG
>NC_057812.1:550564808-550571100 GCF_018294505.1 Triticum aestivum | reverse complement strand
GGCGTTGCGGGGGCGAGGGGATCGGGAGTTCCCGATCCAGATCCAGAGGGGAGTGGTGCGAGTGGGGTGGGGTGAGCTAGGGTTTCAGTCGTGGGGGGGGGGATAAGGGAGGCGTGGGGGAGGCCGGTTGGGCCTGCGGTCGAATGGGCCGGCCTGCTGGGCCGAAGCCCAGTGGGGGTCTTTCTCTTTCTTTTTTTGTTTTCTGTTTGTTTGTTTTTTTTCTTTTCTGTTTTAAGTCATTTAAAAGCATTTAGGCATTTTATAAAAATGTGTTTACTTCACCATAATTACCGATGCAATAATAGACATAGCCCGAACATTTTATTTTAATATTTGAAAACTTTTGTCGTTTGACTTAATTAGGATTTAAATTTGAAACGGTTTTGAATTAACCCGAAATTAATCACAGTGACAGAGGTGACGTGTCATCATTAACGTGAGATCACTGTAGCGTGATTATCCGAGCCTTACAAAGAGGACTTGGGAGAGGGGGAGGGCTGCGCCAGAACTTGGTTGCGGCTGCCCTCCCACCCCCACATATATATAGGGGCAAGGGAGAGGGGGCCCGGCCCCCTCAGATCCAATCTAAGGAGGGGGCGGCGGCCAGGGGGGTTGCCTTGCCCCCCAAGGCAAGGGGGGCGCCCCCCCTTTAGGGTTCCCCAAACCCTAAGCGCATGGGCCCTAGGGGGGAAGGCGCCCAGCCCACTAAGGGGCTGGTCCCTCTCCACACACAGCCCATAGGGCCCTCCGGGGCAGGTGGACCCTCCCGGTGGACCCCCGGAACCCCTCCGGTGGTTCCGGTACAATACCGGTAACCCCGAATTATTCCGGTGACCGTATGATGACTTCCCATATATAAATCTTTACCTCCGGACCATTCCGGAACTCCTCGTGACATCCGGGATCTCATCCGGGACTCCGAACAACATTCGGTAACCACGTACATCTATTCCCTATAACCCTAGCGTCATCGAACCTTAAGTGTGTAGACCCTACGGGCTCGGGAGTCATGCAGACATGACCGAGACAACTCTCCGGTCAATAACCAACAGCGGGGTCTGGATACCCATGTTGGCTCCCATATGCTCCATGATGATCTCATCGGATGAACCACGATGTCAAGGATTCAATCAATCCCGTATACAATTCCCTTTGTCTATCGGTACGATACTTGCCCGAGATTCGATCGTCGGTATCCCGATACCTCGTTCAATCTCGTTACCGGCAAGTCTTTTTACCCATTCAGTAACACATCATCCCGTGACCAACTCCTTGGTCACATTGTACACATTATGATGATGTCCTATCGAGTGGGCCCAGAGATACCTCTCCATTTACACAGAGTGACAAATCCCAGTCTCGATTCGTGCGAACCCAACAGACACTTTCAGAGATACCTGTAGTGTACCTTTATAGCCATCCAGTTACGTTGTGACGTTTGGCACACCCAAAGCACTCCTACGGTATCCGGGAGTTGCACAATCTCATGGTCTAAGGAAATGATACTTGACATTAGACAAGGTTTAGCATACGAACTACACGATCTTGTGCTAGGCTTAGGATTGGGTCTTGTCCATCACATCATTCTCCTAATGATGTGATCCCATTATCAACGACATCCAATGTCCATGGTCAGGAAACTGTAACCATCTATTGATCAACGAGCTAGTCAACTAGAGGCTTACTAGGGACATGGTGTTGTCTATGTATCCACACATGTATCTGAGTTTCCTATCAATACAATTCTAGCATGGATAATAAAGGATTATCATGAACAATGAAATATATAATAATAACTAATTTATTATTGCCTCTAGGGCATATTTCCAACAAGAATGTCCCAAGAAGCCGCCCAATATTGCTTGGCGTGAGAGCTGAACATAAGTGCATGCTGTAGATTTTCATTTGTAGCCTTGCAGAGATCCTAATGAGCAATACTTCTGATATGGCGATGTTGCAGCGTGGCATAGTCTGGGAGTATACCTTGGAGAGTCCGCCACCAAAAGACCCGAACTCTCGGGACAACTTTGAGCTTCCATAAAGCGGTCCATAAGTGCCTATCATTGAAGGTTCCGCTATTGTCCCTTCCCCTAGAGTTGATCACTCATTATGGGTCATGAGAGCACGGCATGCCGTTTCCACAATATAAACACTTGACCTTTATAGAGATCCCAAACAAAGAAATCTTTACCACCTGATGACCTTAAAGGTATGTACAAAATTGCTTCAAGATCCGGGGCAAGAAAGTTGCGACAAATCACCTCCACATCCCAAGAACCTGAGTGAGAATGGATCAGATGTGAGACTTTTTCCAGTGGATCAATCCCTAACGCCCCATAGGTTTGAGGGTGGATGTGATATAGGAATCCAGCAGTCCTGCCAAATCAAGATTGAATCTCCACTACCGATCCACTTGACCAGGCCTTTCTCCAGAGCAGCAAGTCTGAATATGATAGCTTTCCAAGTTGCAAACTACAACTGTGGAGCCTGGGCTTGGAAAAAATCACAAGAAGGGAAATATTTCCCTTTGAAAACTGCGAAACATGGTTGAGTCCGGATGTGTCATCAACCGCCAACCGTGCTTGCAGAGCAGCACCAAATTAAATTGTTCAAAATCCTGGAGCCCCATTCTGCCCTTCACCTTGGGTCTAGCTAGCTTATCCCATGACAACCAATGGAGAGGCCGATTGTCAATGGAGGTGCTCCATGAAAATTTCCCCATGCACGATGTTAATTGCCTCCAAAATTTCTTTGTCAATTGGAAACAACTCATAATGGAAGTGTGGATGGCCCGAATAACCGATTTCAACAAGATCCACCGTCCTACACAAGCTAAAGTCCTCTCTGACCAACACTACATTTTACCTTGAGTCCTTTCTACTATATGATCAAATGTTCTGCTCATATCTTGCCAACCGCAATTGGCAGACCAAGATATCTCTCGATAAAAGCTTCCACAAAAATTACCACTACTTGCTTTATTTTCCCCACGAAGAGGTTAAGAAGTATTTGGACTGAAATAATCTGAACTTTTCTCTTGATTCACAGCCTCGCCGGAGCATTCAACATAAATACGAAGAATTTCATTCAATCTATTTGCACTATACCTTTGCATTCAAGAAGATTAGACTATCATCCACAGAAAGTAGATTATTAACCCAAAGTGAATTCGAATTCACACTAATACCTCAGATCACTATGCACATCCCCCATAATGATTCATCGGTGAGGTGAAGTCTTTTGCACGTGTAAGAAAGAGAAAAGGGGACATAGAGTCACCCTGAGACACGGTGCAAGAATGCCTCATGTGCAGTAAAGCTCAACATGCTAAAGGCGTATGACTGTGGTCCGTGTAGATTGGCACTACCTGAAGGCTATGTTAACCAGACTGGGCTTTTGTGACAAGTTCGTTCGAGTAATTATGAAGTGTGTCACGTCAATCAAATTCACAGTCAAGGTCAATGGATCCCTCCTCCCGTAAACGATGTATTCTCCAACATGCATGTTGTGCAAGCGTACAATAAGTACATGCATATGTCGCATACATCAATACATCTATTAGAACGTGCATACTGAAAGTGTGTTAAGTGGACTAGAGGGGGGGGTGAATAGGCGATTTTTATGAATTCTTCACTGAAGAATTTCAGGGTGAGGAAATTCCTAAGCGAAGAACTACTTGCAGTGGAATAAGTACCCAGATGCAGACATAACATAGCATAAGCATGGGCATCATGATGAATAGGAAACAAACATAGAGCACAGAAAGCGTAAGCACAGGATAAAACAGAATGAAGACAAACAGACCGAAGAAATTGAACTGAGAAAATTGAGAATGTCTTCAGTCAAAATCTTCAAACAGATATGAACAGGTAAACAACACAGTAATGAAGAAATGAAAGGGTTGAGAAAATAGAACCAGTTAGCTTGGTGAGGACAATGATTTGGTAGACCAGTTCCAACTGCTGTGACAATTGTACGTCTGGTTAGAGCGGCTAGGTATTTAAACCTGAGGACACATAGTCCCGGACACACAGTCCTTACCGTATTCTCCTTGAACTAAGGTCACACAGACCTCGTCCAATCACTCGTGGTAAGTCTTCATGTGACTTCCAAACCTTCACAGACTCGGTCACTCGGCGATCCACAATTTCCTCTTGGATGCTCTAGACCATGACGCCTAACCGTCTGGAAGATGCACAGTCCTCAAAAGTAACAAGCATCGGTTCCACATAGGAACAATATCTTCAGTGATGCTCAATCACTTTAGGTTTGTAGGTGTTTGGTTTGGGGATTTGGGTTTTTTCTCACTTGATGATTTTCACTCAAAGTCCTCGAAGGATGTGATGCTCTCAATGACAAGTGTCAGTTTCTCGTGGAGCAGCCAACCAGCTAGTGGTTATAGGGGGCGGCTATTTATAGCCTAGGGAGTAGCTCGACATGATAAGACATAAATGCCCTTTAATGATATGACCGTTAGGTGGATAATATATTTTGGGACAGCCGACGCATAGCACAACAACGGATGGAAATTTGAGATTCAAGTTCCTCAGGGCTATCATGTTCCTCACTTGTAGGCAATCCGCACTAGCGAATTCCTAACTCCTTAGTCAGGACAAATTCCTCAGAGACCAGAAGAACTTCGTATCTGTCACTGAAGAAATTGACTGAACTGTATGAGATTTCCAATGGTTTCATTCGAAGGGATTGGTAGGTGTAGGATTTTGAGTTGAGCATCACCTGGAAACTTTTTCTTAGTTTTACCTCGATCCCCTTTAACAGTACGGTGTTTTCTATGACTCAAGAAAAAGAAAAATGAAACTACGAAAACAAAGTCTTCACGCTTTATATTCCTCTTATGAATATCGAGTCTTCACGGTCACACCAATTTCTTCACTTTTAAAATCTTCAGAAAGTCTTTAGAAATCCAAAGTCTTCAGTTGAAGACATGAATTATTAGAGGTCGACTTTCTCTGTAAATATCAAATTCCTCATAGACTTATAGATCTGTGTACACTCATAAACGCATTAGTCCTTTAATCTATAAGTTTTCAATACACCAAAATCACTAAAGGACACTAGATACACTTACACATACAATATGTGATACATGGAAGTTTCTCTTCCCTCAATATACATACATACTAAAAAGTTACAAGTTAATCATGTGGATGCATGCACGAAGTATTCATGTATGTGTATTCTAACTACTCGATTCTCCACAACTAATAATCAAGTATTGCTTTGATTGGAGTGTAGACGTTGTCGGTTTTCGATCCGAGCTCGCTGTGTTTTCCCTTCGAATCTGTAGTCCAATGTAATGTGCATTCGAACATGCATCTAATCATTATCTACTATGCTCGAGACAAAATAATATGGTAAAAGAGTTATCAGATTAGTTCCGATCCGTCTACATCCCTACAGGTCATCGCTCCCTTATGCTAAACATGTGATGACCACTGGTGTCGTCGCAGAAGTACTATGTGCTTCTCCTATTGGACGCTCATTGTGACAAATTACCACTGAATCGCACATACAACAATTTAGCGACGCCCTAATGGGCCGACCCATTTAGCGGTAGCAACATACATAGGAACCTTCTAGAAGGTTCTTGACTGATTTTGTTCGTTCTTTTATATTTTTATATTTTTTTCATATTTTATTTTTATTTTTTTAGAAAAATGTTCAAATTTTTCAATTTTTTTCCAAATTTAAATCGATGTTAGGGTTTAAAAAAATGTTCATAAGTTTGAAAAAATGTTCGAAATTAAGAAAAACTAAATTTCAAAAAATGTTCCATATTTTCAATAAATGAACGCAAATTTTAAAAAATGTGCATGTTTTTAAAGAAGTTCGGGTTTTTCTGTAGTAGTTCATGTTTTCAAAAAATATGCACGAGTTTGAAAAAAAGGTTTGTGGTTTCAAAAAAATCAATTTTTAAAAATGTTCGCGATTCAAAAAATGTTCAAGAAATATGTTCTTTCTAAAAACCCAAATGAAAAAAAGAACACTGGCTGGTACAATAGCCAGCTCGCGACATTAGCTGGACGCTACGTGTACCAATGGGTTGGCCCAGTCGGGCGCTCCCATATGCGGAAGGGTGACAACTTGACGCTCCATGCTTGTATAGGAGCTCCCAGTACTATGGTCTTTTTTGAACAACCAAAGGCGCCAAAGGCGGCTTGTTTGGTTGCCCACTAAACATTTCATACATGCTTGTTGCGTGCAAGGAAGGGGAACACAGCATCGAGCCGTGCTAGCAGGAAGAAATTGAATCACATCCCCCCAATTGCCT
>NC_057812.1:550552932-550564422 GCF_018294505.1 Triticum aestivum | reverse complement strand
GGTTATCCGTGTATTTTTAAAGGTCATTTTATGTTAGTTGATTTTCTTTATACTTGTTGCTCTTTTCTTTAATGAATATCAGTCATAGGGTTAGCTATTTTTTAATACTACCCCGTCCCAAACTAAATGTTTCAATTTTGTAAAGTCGTACCAAATTTGAGACACTCATTTTAGAATGAAGGGAGTAGAAAAATTGCTTTTAGTTGTCGCCTCTTCTAAAATAAAGTCGACGAGGTCGTAGAAAAATACTGACAGTCTGGGAGGAGCGGTGGAGCGTCACGCTCGTGGAGGGAGTCGTAGTGGAGGGAAGCGTACCAACCTGGTCAAAATCCGATTCCAACCACCACCAACCACACCGCAGAAGTGCGAATCCGCCCGCCCAACGCCGACACGGCACCACAACACCCCGTCACAGCGGCGCGCCTCCGCCTCCGAGCCACCCCCCGCGCGGCGGCCACCCGCAGCCACCCCGTCCTCATCCTCGTTGCGCGGCCGAGGGAGAGATGCGGCGGTCGTCGAGCGGGGCGCGCGTGTCGGAGGGCGGCGACGCGTCCTCGTCGGGCCACCGCGGCGACGGCACGGCGCTCCCGACGTTCGACCCGCAGTCGGCGGCGGGCCGGCGGGAGGCGGCGCGGACCCGGGCGCTGGGGCGCGCCGTGCACTGCATCCCGCTGTTGCTGCTGCTCTGCGCCCTCGTGCTCTGGCTCTCCGCCGCCTCCACCTCCCCGGCTCACCTCGGTAAGGTTCCTGCCGAGTGCCAGCCCTTCCCCTCTCCTCGATCCCGATCCTGTCGCCAACTTCGTCACGCGTCCCTGGAGAAATCGTCGATAAGACCATACGGTTCCGATGCAGAATATTAGTACCTGCGCCTTTCTGAATCCGATCACAATGCTCTTGGCCTATCTGTTGGACGAATGCATTCATAAATGAGTCAAATGTCTATGCCCCCATTTGCTTGTACGTGAGGCCTTTGTTAGGACCTGATGAATTTTGTGTTTAGCATAATGCTGCAAAGCTATTTTGCGAATAAAGAAAATGTCCCAAGTAGTTGGCAGCACATTAGGGTGGGGGGATTGAGCCACCGTCACCCCCATCGCATGAATTAGCATAAATACTACTCCCTCTGTTCGGAATTACTTGTCGCAGAAATGGATGTATCTATACGTATTTTAATTCTAGATACATCCATATCCGAGACAAGTAATTCCGAACGGAGGGAGTAGTTAGCACATGCTGCCCTAATATCCTCAGGCCAGTGCCAATCCTCCTTGCAGCAGGCAAGTTATTGCCCTGTTTCCGGCATCCAGGCGCCAATCTTGGTTCCTATGCCTTATGGCCACTGAAACTGTTTGATACTCTCAATCAGGATATGTGAGATAGCACCTGTGTGCATCTTGCTTTATAGCTGCAGAATAAGTACCTACCTCTCTGGTAGTTAACTACATCAGCCTATCAGGGGATGGAATGCACTTGCTCTTAGAGCAATCTTGTTTCGCTGCACAACTGAAATGCAGTATCGCATTTTTGCTATTCGCCCTCTCAGGACTCATGAGCCAATTATCAGAAAAACCTTCGGTTGTTTTCAGTTGCTTTGGGATCTGTCTCCAGCTTAAAGTGTACTTTTCAATGAGCCGAATCATCATATGGTTTAGCTGGCAATGTGCAAGTGAGTAGGATAAAAAGGTGTCCATGTGCTCACCCTCTCTGCAATTTTCCTGTGTCCCAAGTTCTGTTATGCATTTGATTGCCCCGGATAGATGCTACACTTTGTTGATCATTCGCTTCCTGTGTAATTTTGAATTTGCTAGTGCATTGTATCTATGTATTATATTAATTTTTTGTTTTGTCCCTAAAATGCTTTCTGATGATCATAATTTTGCTGCTCTATGCAGACTGATAATACAAGGGTCTGGCAAAAGGATATAAAATCAGGTTTCCACAGAGTTCCCCCAAATGGTCAAAAGGGTACAGTGAAGTAGATCAGGAATGATCAGGTAGTACAGGAGGCCTTAAGTTGGTGGTTCGAAGGTTTAGTACAGCAACAAGCTCACCTACTAGGTGACTATTTTGGAGTATTCTTTTCACTCCAGATTGGAGTTCGGTGTGATTTGGCCCACCATTACAATTTGTATACAAAAAATTGAGTATGTATTCTTTTCAAACACTAACACATGTATACATATTATGAGATTGTTTTTATACTACCGTTATGACCGGTTTAGCTTATAACCGGAGGAGGCCCACCGGGCATTAGTTAGGGGCTTGGCCCACAAGTTATCTTAGGATTAATTCTTATGCAAATTATTTAGGTTATAAATATAGGTTGTAAGACTCTTTGAGAATTAAGCAATAAAGATATTATCATCTTCTGTTGCCCGGCTCCCTGAGGAGTTGGAACCCTAGCCGCCACCAGCCAACCGCCGTCGCACCTAAACCCTAGCCGCGACGGCGCCCACTCGCCGGCGCACCCGCTCCAGCCCTCGTCCTCCTCCACCTTGTCCCTATAACCTGCGTAGCCGCACCGGTAGGAACCCTAGTCCTATCAATTTGGTAATCAGAGACCACGTTGCGATCATGTCGCTGCCGCCACCAGAGCCGCCGCTGCCCGTCGGTACCACCGCGCCCATGACGACGGCGCCGATCATCACCGTGCCGACCACATCCGCCGGGACCTCGCTGGCGAGTCCCGTCTCCACCTCGGCGCCGCCTGCACCGCCGTCCCCGGGCGCATCTGCACCACCGCCGGTGGCCGCCTTGTCTCCGGAGCAACTCGCCGCCACGCTGCATCACCTCGTCACCGCCATCCACGGTCTTCAGCTCCAACAGCAATATGGGGCTGGGGCCTACGCTCACCCGCCGTCGGCCCCGATCGCTGCCCTTGGCCTTCTGCTACAGCAGCAGCCGCAGTACGGGGGCGGGGCGGGCCCCTTTGCGCCACCACCAGGGCCGTACCAGGGCGCGCCCACGTACGGTGGGTCCCCGTTCTGGCCGATCCAGGCGGGATTGGCGCCCGTGCTAGCGCCCGCCGCGGCGCCCCTCTGGCCCTTGCCGCCGGCAGCCTCGGTCGCCTCCTGGTTGCAGCAGCCGCCATCCACCGCATGGCCGGTGCAGTAGTCGCCATCCACTGCAGGGCTGGTCCAGTAGCCGCCGCAGACGGCGTCCCAGGGCCTGCTTCCATCTTCGTTCTCCGCGCCCTCATCATCCGGGAACAGCTCGGGCGCGGCCTTGACTACCGGGTTACCGATCCATCAGGTCCGGTTTCCCCCGTCCCCGTCCCCACTGCCAGTGTGGGCGGCGAGGTCTTCGCCTTCGCCGGTCTACACCACGACTCCGGTCGAGCCGACTCCGTTCCCGCAGTTCGGCGGGCCATCCGACCCCGCCAGATAGTACCCGGACTACTCCGATCAGGCACCCCCCGCTTCACTGTTTCGAGCCTCCGAGCCTGCTCGGCACGGCGGGCCGCAGCAGACACCGCCGCGGTTCGCCAAACTCGACTTCGCCACCTATGACGGCACAAAGAATCCCCTTAACTGGCTCAACCAGTATGACCAGTTCTTTCGCGGGCAGCGCACCCTCGCGTCGGAGCGGACGTGGCTCGCATCTTACCACCTCCGTGGCGCGGCCCAGACCTGGTATTACACCCTCGAGCAGGACGAGGGCGCCATGCCTGCTTGGGAGCGTTTCCGCGAGCTCTGCCTCCTTCGCTTCGGGCCTCCGGTTCGCGGGAGCCGCCTGGCGGAGCTCGGTCGCCTTCCCTTCACCTCCACGGTGCAGGACTTCGCCGACCGTTTTCAGGCCCTGGCCTGCCACGTGACGCGCGTTACGGCCCAGCAGCGGGCCGACCTCTTCGTCGGTAGCCTTTCGGACCACATCCGCGTGGACGTGGAGCTTCGCGGACCTCAGGATCTCCAGCAGGCCATGTACTATGCCCGCGCCTTCGAGAGTCGGGCCCAGGCCATGCAGCCTGCCGCGCCATCGCGGGGAGGCCGCCCGACCACACGTCCAGGCCCGGCGCCCGGCCGCCCACCTCAGGCCGCGCCGGCACCCCCAGCGACGACACGGCCCTTCCGTCGCCTTTCTCTGGCGGAGCAGATGGAGCGGCGACACCAAGGCCTCTGCTTTAACTGCGATAAGCCCTATACGCCGACCCATGTCTATCCGCGACTCTTCTACTTGGAGACGGTCGACTACACCGAGGAGGACGCCTCGATCGACGAAACCCAGCCACCTGCGGCGGCTGCGGACACCCCCGCGGACCCCATAGTGACGGCCTTCGTCGTCTCCCTCCACGCCCTCGCCGGCATCTGTAACGAGCGGACCATGCTGTTGCCGGTGATCATCCAAGGCGAGCGGCTCGTGGCTTTGGTGGATACCGGCTCCACCCATAACTTCCTGCCCGCGGCGACCATGCGTCGTCTCGCACTTCCGTCGACGGGCGGGGAGCGCCTTCAGGTCACCATGGAGAACGGCGATCGCCTCAGTGTCATGGGCTAGCACGCGACGTACCCATCTCCATCGACGGCAAACACTTCTCCATTACCTGTGTCGGGATTGACCTGGGCTGCTTCGACTTCATCCTTGGCGTGGATTTTCTACGGACCCTCGGTCCCATCCTTTGGGACTTCGACGCGCTTACGATGACGTTCTGGCGGATGGACCACCGTATCTGGTGGGACGACCTTGGGGTCGCCGCGGCCGCCGCACCACAGCTCCAGCTGGCCACCGCGTCCGCGGAGGCCGCCCACCCCCTCCTGGATTCCCTTCTGCAGCAACACCACGACATCTTTGACGAGTCGTGGGGCCTTCCGCCCGCCCGGGTGTACGACCATCGGATCCACCTCTTGCCGGGCTCCACCCCGGTGGCGGTTCGGCTCTACCGCTACCCTCAACTGCAGAAGGATGAGTTGGAGCACCAGTGTGCACTTATGTTGGCCGCCGGCATTATCCGGATATCCACGTCACCCTTCACCGCGCCGGTGCTTCTCGTCCGCAAGGGGGACGTCACGTGGCGCTTCTGTATCGACTACCGCGCCCTGAACGCGCTTACACTCAAGGACAAGTTCCCTATACCGGTGGTCGACGAGCTCCTGGATGAGCTCCATGGGGCGCGCTTCTTCACCAAACTCGACCTCCGGCCAGGCTACCATCAGGTGCGCATGCATCCGGACGACATCGCCAAGACGGCGTTTCGCACTCATCATGGCCACTTCGAGTTCTTGGTGATGCCCTTCGGCCTCGCCAACGCCCCGGCAATCTTTCAGGCCCTAATGAACGACGTCCTCCGACCCTACTTACGGTAGTTTGTGCTTGTTTTCTTTGATGACATTCTTATCTACAGTGCCACATGGGCCGAGCACCTCCAGCACGTCGCCATCGTCTTCAACGAGCTTCAGGCGCACCAACTCCATCTTCAGCGCTCGAAATGCTCGTTCGGGATGCCTTCCGTCGCCTACCTCGACTACGTCATCTCGGCCGATGGGGTGGCTATGGACACCGACAAGGTGGCAGCCGTCGCCGCATGGCCGGCGCCTCACTCACCGCGGGCTCTTCGCGGGTTCCTCAGCCTCGCGGGCTACTATCAGAAGTTTATCCGGGAGTTCGGGCTCATCGCGACGCCCCTCACGCGGTTACTATGCCGCGACGCCTTCGCCTGGGACGACGAGGCGACGACGACCTTCGAGGCCCTCAAGGGGGCCCTCACGACAGGCCCTGTTCTCCAGATGCCCGACTTCGACCGCCCATTTGTGGTGGACTGTGACGCCTCGGGTGCGGGCTTCGGCGCAGTGTTGCATCAGGGCGATGGGGCCCTCGCCTTCTTCAGCCGGCCTTTCGCCCCGCGCCATCTTAAGCTGGCGACATACGAGCGGGAGCTCATTGGCTTGGTGCAGGACGTTCACCATTGGCGGCCTTACTTGTGGGGGCGGTCGTTCCACATTCGCACGGACCATTACAACCTCAAGTTCTTGCTGGACCAATGGTTGTCGACCGTGCCTCAGCACCAGTGGATCAGCAAGCTCTTCGGCTTCGACTTCTCCGTTGAGTATCGATCGGGTTGCCTTAACACCGTGGCCGATGCGCTATCCCATCGCGACTCCGACCTCGTGCCCTCCGCCGGCGATTCCGAGGGGGCGGCCCTGTGCATCCGCTCCGGGCCGACTTTCGGCCTCTGCACCGACATTCGCCAGGCGACCGTGACCGCCGCCGACGTCGTCCTTCTTCAATAGCAGCTGGCGGCCGGTGACCTAGAGGAGCCGTGGCGCTTCCCCAACGGACTGCTCCTCCATGGGCGCCGGATCTTTGTTCCGGCGCATGATGATCTCCGTAACCAGGTGTTGCTGCTCGCCCACTCAGCTGGTCATGAGGGTGTGCAGAAAACCCTCCATCGTCTCCGCGCCGACTTCTACATCCCTGGCGATCGAGCCTTGGTCCGCGATTGGGTTCGGTCTTGTCAGATATGCCAGCGCAACAAGACGGAGACCCTGCGGCCGGCCGGCTTGCTTCAGCCCTTGGAGGTGCCGTCTCAGGTCTGGGCAGATATCTCCATGGACTTCATCGAGGGCCTTCCCAAGGTGGGTGGCAAGTCGGTCATTCTCACAGTGGTCGACCGCTTTTCCATGTACGCCCACTTCATCGCGCTGGGCCATCCATACACGGCGGCGTCCGTTGCCCGAGCCTTCTTCGACGACATCGTCCACCTACACGGGTTCCCCGCTTCGATCGTCAGTGATCGGGACCCGGTGTTCACATGCCATGTCTGGCGCGACCTCTTTAGGATGGCGGGCGTCAAGCTCCGCTTGAGCACGACATTCCACCCTCAGATGGACGGCCAGTCTGAGGTGGTTAACAAGGTCATTGCCATGTACTTACGTTGTGTTATAGGTGATCGACCTCGAGCTTGGGTGGATTGGCTCTCTTGGGCGGAGTACTGCTACAACACCTCATTCCACTCCACCCTGCGTGCTACGCCGTTTGAGGTGGTCTATGGCCGGCCACCCCCGCCTATCGTGTCGGTGGACCCGGCGACGGCTCGGACGGAGGTTGTGGCCGATCTTATCCGCACCCGTGACGAGATGCTTGCTGAGGTTCGTCAGCGTCTCCTTCAGGCCCAGCAGCTGGCCAAGCACTACTACGACGACCACCATCGCGAGGCGGAGTACGCGGTGGGAGATTGGGTGTGGCTGCGTCTTCTTCATCGCTCCACGCAGTCACTAGACCCACGCGCGAAGCGCAAGCTCGACCCTCGCTACGCCGGGCCCTTCGTCATCCTGGAGCGCATCGGGCAGGTGGCCTATCGTCTTCAGCTTCCAGCCGGCGCTCGCATCCACGACGTCTTCCATGTGGGGCTGCTTAAGCCTTTCCGCGGCGAGCCACCGGCCGGCCCTCCGGCGCTTCCTCCGACCGCCGATGGCCGTCTTCTTTCGGAGCCGGAGAAGGTGTTGCAGGCGCAGCTTCGTCGCGGGGTGTGGTTCTTCTTGGTCCAGTGGGCGGGTCTTCCGAAGGAGGAGGCTACTTGGGAGCAGCGTGATGACTTCCGCTAACACTATCCAGACTTTCAGCTCGAGGACGAGTTCTTTGCGCAGGCGGGGAGAGATGTTATGACAGGTTTAGCTTATAACCGGAGGAGGCCCACCGGGCATTAGTTAGGGGCTTGGCCCACAAGTTATCTTAGGATTAATTCTTATGCAAGTTATTTAGGTTATAAATATAGGCTATAAGACTCTTTGAGAATTAAGCAATAAAGATATTATCATCTTCTGTTGCCTGGCTCCCTGAGAAGCCGGAACCCTAGCCGGCACCAGCCAACTGCCGTCGCACCTAAACCCTAGCCGCGACGGTGCCCACTCGCCGGCGCGCCCACTCCAGCCCTCGTCCTCCTCCACCTTGTCCCTATAACCTGCGTAGCCGCACCGGTAGGAACCCTAGTCCTACCAACTACATATTCGGATGTTTTCACAAAAACACAATCAGTACTAGTGAATATGTGATAGCCAACACAATCAAATTACCATCTGGTTGTTTTCAGCGAGAAAATCAGGTGTCCTTCCCCTGTTCTATTTCAGCAGAAACAGAACCCAATCCTTAAATCATTTTAGGCCCTTGGACCAGAAACTCGTTGTCATCAACAGTGTATGTCTTCTGGGTTGATATGTGCTTTGCTATATGCCCCAAGGCTCCCCTGGAATCTGGACAGATAAAATTGCATCCAGACAGTGGTAGGGAAACTTCCATAGTTTTTTCTTCGAGAAATCGGCATGGACACTGCCTTTCATATAGAAGAATAGAAGGTGTTACAAATGTTCACACGAGGCTTTTTTGAGATGAGGTAAGCAGTAGAAAACCCCTCAATACGACATGCGGACTACTCGACCTATGAGCCACCTCGCGGTACGCCATCCTCCTTCCAGTGAAGACCCGAAAGTTTCACTCCTTCCAAATGTTCCAAAGCGAGTAAATCAAATTGCCATTGCGCTCCAACGCCTTTGTGTCTGAGTTGGTTGCGAGAAAGTCATCCCACCACCGGTTGATAGAGTTACCAAGGTCAGGGGGTCTCCAAGTGGGCATCCTTTCGACAACATTAACCACGTTTCAGGCTTGAGAAAGGATAGTCCCGACAAAGATGCGAAATTGTCTCAAGAGCCTCCAAACATAGGTGGCAGATGGGGTCGTGCAGCCAACCTTTGGTCACCAAGTTTTCCGACGTGAGGATCCTACCATGCATGACTAGCCGAGCGAAGAACTTGCACTTGGGGGTGCCCCTGGCTTTCCAAACCTTGGAAGGGTAGAAAGGCTGCAGGCGGCCATTGAATTGCATTAGGTAGGCCAACTTGGTGAAGAATTCATCAGAGTTGGTCCAGTTCGAGCGAATGGTGTCGAGGTGGTTCGGATCGATGTCGGGCTCTCAGAGAAGCTGCCGAATATTAGTGAATTAGCAAAGCTAGGCAGCGGTGTCGAGACGGACGACTGCAGTTATCCACCTATCCGCTTCAAGGTCATCGTGCATGGTCATGTTCTTACTAGTTGCAATCTTGATGAGCTCTAGGGCACGATAACAAAGGGTGGAGTCCCCAAACCACCAGTCCTTATAAAAACTTGTACATCTTCCATCGCCGATAGTGATCATGGTGGAGGCTCGAAAAGGAGCCATATCAGACTCACTGCAAGAGAGCTCAGTACCACCCAAGGCCGGTCAGGGTCGGTCCATATAGGAACCAAGGCCACCTAAGCCGAAGAGCCCGGCCAAAGGATTCCAAGTTAGCGACGACCCTAGACAACCTAGATTTTTCGAAGAGCGAACACAACCTTCCAGTTGACAAGGGAGTGGCCTTCGTTGACGTTCTCACCATCAGCAACGTTCCAGATGACACCCCTTGCCATCTTGTCCATCTTCTTGAGGGCCTACTTGGGGAGCGGAATGACTGCCGAATGGTATGTGGCGGTTGCAGTTAGGATGGACTTTGTCAAGGTGACCCCAAAGAAGGTAACAGAAGGATCGCAAACAACCCCCGAAGAGCAGAAGACTTTCCAGGATCACCATCACCATTCCTAGAAACCTTAGTCGTCGCCATCTCCACCTCCATAGCCATTTTCCCCATACTTTAGTCATACTTGTAATTCATCGTGTATGGCCACATTGTAAGAGTCTATACAATCATTCACCTTTCATCAATGTCATCTACAATGTTCCATCTATGATATGATTGCGATGTGTGAGTAATCCCCTCAAGGCCATAGGCTGAGGCACAACTTGGCAACCTACGTACTTGTGCACGGGAACATTGGTATTGACTTTGCTTAATTGAACATTATTTGTATGTGTTATTCATAATGGATTTGTCTCTTGTCTTCTTCTCGTTCTAAGACTTCGCAGGTACCCGAAATCTCTTAGATGGATCCAAGAGGACGTAAAGTGCAGGGATGTGTGGAAGGCTACACTGAACAACACTGATAATAAGGATTAGCACGGTAGCCGAAAACAACTCATTGGATCATGAGATGCAACCATTAAATGCCCAATGCGTTGGTTTGGAGAAATCCTTAATAATCAAGATAACCCCGCGGTGGTAAGTGCCTTGGTTGGACAATAGACTCATAGTGCAGGTTGCTAGTCAGTCGTGACATTATTTGGACGCATCCCCCACATTTACATGTTGAGAACACATCATAATAGTGTCTACTAGGACTATGTTAGAAATCAAGAAGAGATCCTAAGTGCAAGTATAAGGTTGTAAGTATATTTTGCATGCCCATGCCTAGTTTCATCTTTCTCTCTCTCTCTCTCTCTCTCTCTCTCTCTCTCTCCATCTCTCTCTACAATCATGGTTTATTTGGTACAGGAACTGAAACATCTTATGAGAACAATAGCTTGTTTGAATCCCTGCCTATTAGCAGAACTTTCCATGGGCTCGATACCCATGATCACCCTTGGGAAAGAGTTGAGGACTATCTACATCCAAAACCGAATAAAAACTACACAATCTTTTTTCTGACAATGTTGCCGGGGAAGCATCTTGGCTGCCAGGTAACTAAAGGCACCGTTTTTCCAGGTAACTAAAGGTACCGTTTTAGCTTTTATTCGGTTGTAGTTTTTTTTCTAGTTGTCGAAAAAACCCAAAAAATTGTTACGTCTAAAAAACTTGGGGAGTTTGCAACTCCCAGTATAAACTTTATGCGTGCACCTACCGCTTTACCCGATGCTGCATCCAAGCAGATTGAGATTAAACCTCACCTTGTTACGATGGTTCAACATAGCCAATTCGGAGGTTCCGCTTCCGAAGATGCCGGCATGCATGAACATGACACTTTAAAGTTGCATCTATTTCCTTTCTCCCTAAGGGAAAGAGCTAAGGAATGGATTCTAGCCTTGCCTAGAGAATCATTAACTCATTTTATGTTGCAGCGCGTGTATGACAAAGTTTGGCCCACGTGCGAAAAAAATGCAATTGTGATATAATATTATTGTTTTTAAGCATGAAGACCACGAGCCACTAGTGCTCGCCTATAATATGATGAAAGAGGCAATTAGAAAATGTCTGAATCATGGAATGGAAGACTGGTTATGTCATGGATATAATCCTGATAATATTATAGGGACGTGTATGTAGAGGCAATCATATCTACGATCAATACAAATGGGAGCATGCGTAAAGGTTTATACAGGTTCAGTCCCTCTCCTGTGGAGGTAATACCCTACTGCTATGGTGTTCTTAGCTCTTGGCGTAAGATACAATGTGAGAGAGTTGAACCCTCAGCCCGGTGCCCTCCACCCGGCTTATATAGAGTGCGCTAGGAGGGGTGTCATAACAGGCTGGTATTAATGTTGTTGATGGTGCATGCATGGCCGACTGTTCATGGATATTACTACTAGTAATTGTCGTATTTAACTAGATTACTCTACCATTGGGTAACAACGGTAACTAAGACATCACGGGGATCATGGTATCCTAGGTCGCAACAGACCGAAATTCCGACTGCTATCCATGAGGGTGTGTA
>NC_057812.1:550534735-550552708 GCF_018294505.1 Triticum aestivum | reverse complement strand
GATAGCCCCTTGGACCATTGTATTTTGGATTGTATTCTTGTTTGCCTTGGGCCTTAGGCTGGGTCATATGTATGTATGGGCCTATCCATTGGGTATAACCCCGTCAATATCCCCCGAGTTCGTTGAGGTCTCATAGCTGAAATCGATTGTTCATCATCAGGCTTGACTCCAACTGTGTGCAGTCAGGTAAGATTTTGACTGTTTGATGGACTCATTTATACCGGTTGGTTAACCGAGAGGTCTCAACGAAATCTTTTGATCATACCTCTTGGAGGCGAAGATCGAGCAATCTGGGAAAAAAATAGTGATACCCGTTTATCAATCACTGCAGAAGAGGAATGGCTTGTGGCCTGACTGTAGATGTATCATCAAATTACGAGTGGTGGTCCGAGATGCTTGGGCTTGATTGGATCAAGTTTTCCGATTGGGTGGATTGTCGACCAGACACCTTTCTCCAGAACCAAGTTTGCGCAACCATGCGTTCAATTTTTTCCTAAGGAAAATCCGACTCGAGCTACAGGGGATTTTTTTCGAAAAGGGGGTTTACCCCAGCCTCTGCATCAGAAAGATGCATACGGCTCATATTATTAAAAATAAAGTCCAGTAACAAAGTCGCCAAGTATCGAGGTGCGAAGATAAACAAAAAGCTCGAAAGAGCTAAAACCTAAAGCCACAACCGTCTGGCAAACACAATAGGAGCACTACATGCCTATCCTATTACATGATCGCCATCCAAACCGGTTGAAAATATCCCGCGCTACCATCTCCCATCGGGTAGACGCAGTAATCAAACGCTCACTGGCCTCCGTCGGAGTGAGTAGCGACCACATACGGATGAATGCCGTGGCCCTGAAGATAACCTGCAAAAAGTGAATGTTTGTTGATCTGTCAAATACTAAATCATTTCTGCAGTTCCATACTGCCCAAAGTAAAGCACAAACGCCAACACGAATGTGTCTTGCAGTATCGGAATCAACCCCATCAAGCCATGTTCCAAATAACATGTTGATAGAGGTGGGCTGATTAATATTAAACGCAATATGAATCGACCGCCATAGAATCTTAGTCAACGGACAATCGAGAAAGAGGTGTTTGATGTTTTCGTTATGATCGCAAAAGCTACACCTAGATGAGCCCATCCAGTTGCGTTTTGCCAGGTTATCCTTAGTCAAAATGACTTGTTTATGCACAAACCACATAAACACTTTGATACGTAAGGGAACCTTTACTCTCCAAACGTGAATCGAGGAAGGGACAACGCTAGAGTTAATGACATCCAGATACATAGACTTAACCGAGAACACACCGTTCTTAGTAAGTTTCCAATACAGCTGATCTGGTTGCTGGGTCAGCCAGACCTCCATTAAACGTCTAACAAGGTGGAGCCAGGCCTCCCAACGATTTCCAACTAGCGTCCTCCGAAAACTAATATTGAGGGGAGTGAATTGTAGAACAGTTGCAACGTAGGCTTCTCTATGTCGCACAATGTTGTACAAAGTAGGATATTGAAGTGCAAGGGGAGTCTCCCCAAGCCACGCATCCTCCCAAAACCTCGTAGTGGCACCATTCCCGACAATAAATTTTGACTTGTTGTAAAAAAGTTGTTTGACTCTCATCAAACCCTTCCAAAAAGGTGAGTCGGAAGGCCTCATATTTACCTGAGCCAAGGTTTTAGCATAAAGATACTTATTACGCAAAATCTGTGCCCAAGTAGCTTCCGTCTCAGACGATAGTTTAAATAGCCACTTGCTAAGGAGACATATGTTTTTGACTTCCAAATTTTCAATACCTAGACCCCCTTGGTCCTTCGGCCTACAGATTATATCCCACTTAGCAAGCCTATACTTTCGTTTGAGCTCGTCATTCTGCCAAAAGAATCGAGATCGGTAGAAATCTAACCTTTTCCTGACTCCCACCAGAACCTGGAAAAAGGATAAGAGAAACATAGGCATACTGGTAAGGACCGAATTAATCAGAATCAATCGTCCTCCGTATGACATGAGCTTCCCTTTCCAACAACTCAGTTTCTTTTCAAAGCGATCCTCGATGCATTTTCACTCAATGTTAGTCAGCTTACGATGATGAATGGGTATACCTAAGTACGTAAACGGTAAGGAGCCCAATTCACATCCGAACAATTGTTTTTACGTGTCCTGGTCATCCTTTGCTCTTCCAAAGCAAAACAATTCGCTCTTGTGGAAGTTAATTTTGAGGCCAGATAATTGTTCAAATAAGCATAATAGCAGCTTCATGTTTCTTGCTTTCGCCAAGTCGTGCTCCATAAAGATGATAGTATCATCAGCATACTGAAGAATGGAAATCCCTCCGCCAACTAGATGTGGGACCAGGCCACCTACCTGCCGTGCATCCTTTGCCCGACCTATCAAGATAGTGAGCATATCAGCCACTATATTAAACAGGATCGGTGACATCGGGTCTCCTTGCCTTAGCTCCTTGTGTGTTTGTAAATAGTGACCTATGTCGTCATTCACTTTAATCCCTACACTCCCTTTTTGCGTAAAGGAATCAATCTGGTTTCTCCAGGCCGGATCAAAACCTTTCATACGTAAAGCTTGTTGAAGGAAAGGCCATTTAACTTTATCATATGCTTTTTCAAAATCCACTTTAAAAACTATGCCATCAAGTTTTTTTGAGTGGATTTCATGGAGCGTTTCATGCAAGACAACAACCCCTTCAAGGATGTTTCTATCAGGCATGAAAGCAGTCTGGGACGGATTAACCATAGAGTGCGCAATCTGCGTAAGTCTGTTCGTCCCGACCTTGGTGAATATTTTGAAACTCACATTAAGCAGACATATAGGTCTGAACTGCTCAATGCGAACCGCGTCTGTCTTCTTAGGAAGAAGAGTTATCGTTCCAAAATTCAGCTTAAACAACTGAAGCTGTCCCTCAAAAAACTCCTGGAACATGGGCATCAAATCACCCTTAATAAAATGCCAGCACTTTTTGTAGAACTCCACCGGAAACCCATCCGGTCCTGGAGCCTTATTATTCTCCATTTGTGCAATGGCTTCAAACACCTCTTTCTTAGAGAAAGGAGCAGACAGGATCTCATTCTCGGCATTCTCAAGTTGAGGAACATCCTCAACCCTAGACTCATCTAAGGACACAAAATTCTCTTCCGAGGGACCAAACAACTGCTTATAATAATTGGTAATGTAGACTTTCAGATTGTCTTAACCAACTATCGTCCCTTCGTCTTGTTCTAACTGGAAAATTCTCTTTTTATGATGCTTCCCATTAGCAATCATATGAAAGAATTGAGTATTGTCCTCGCCTTGTACTATCTTGCGAACCTTAGCTCGCAACGCCCACTTCAATTCCTCCTCGCGAAGAAGCTGTTTAAGTCGCATCTCCGCCTCTATCTTTGTTTCCAACTCACTGGAATCCAAGATAGAAGTTTCAGCTTTAACTTCAAGGTTTTGAATAAGTAGAAGAAGTCTCTCCTTCTCCGCCTTATAAATACCATGCGTGTGCTTAGCCCATCCTCGAAGGAACCTTCGGAGATGACGAATCTTGCATTGCCATCGCTCGATAGGCGTCCTTCCTCCTGAGTCTTTAGCCCACTCCCGAGCTAACAACTCAAGGAAACCTTCTCTTTCAAACCAGGCAAGTTCAAATGAGAAAATGTTCTTGTTGCCCACAAAAGTTTGAACTCCTGAATCAACTAGTAATGGTGTATGATCAGAGACACCTCTTGTCAATGCCTGCACGGTTACCAGAGGAAACTTCTGTTCCCATTCGACACTTGCTAGGACACGGTCAAGTTTCTCAAACGTCGGGACCGGTAACGAATTAGCCCAAGTGAATTTCCTACCCGAAAGCTCTATCTCTCTGAGATCCAAACTTTCGGTAATAGTGTTGAACATAAACGACCATCGGCCGTCAAAATTGTCATTATTCTTCTCCTCCTTCCTACGGATAATGTTGAAATCCCCCCCCCCACTAAGAGGGGGAGCTGTTCGTTACCACAAATACGAACCAGATCCGCCAAAAAGTCTGGCTTGAGCTCTGGTTGTGCAGCTCCGTACACCGCCACCAGAGCCCAATCAAACCCATCTGCCTTAGTTCGAACTCGAAACTTGACGGCAAAATCCCCCAAAACTACACTCCGAACTTCCAACGTTTCGCACTTAACCCCAAGTAGAACCCCACCGGATCTTCCTCGAGGGGGGAGGCAATGCCAATCAAAATCTACCCCCCGGACAAAGTGGCAAGAAATTGAGAAGTGAAGTTGCTTCTTCCAGTCTCAGACAATGCAATAAAATCTAACTGATGTTCAAGAGAAGCCTTCGCTAGAAATCTTCTTTTAGCCAAGTCTCTAAGACCTCTGCTATTCCAGAAAATACCTCTCATAATTCATCATGAATTTTTTTGAAGATCCTAGCACTCCTACGTGCTGCCGAGACGGGATAAACCTTCCGTTTCCACGTCCGCTTTGGCTTAAGGTGACCATCAGCCTGATCAGCACAGTCATTCTCTGCTTCTATCGCCTCGGGCTCATCTACATGAAGAGACACCTCAGGAATGGTGTCCTCCTCCGTCTCGGGTAGTGCAGGGTCAAGATCGGCACACAAGCCATCAAGAACCCTAACCCCAAGCGCATCTATCTCCGAATCGTTCATAGGTTTAACAACAGCTATGTGACGGATCATATCTACCGCACGATCAGCTTCCAAATCAAGAATGTCATTAACCGACCTAGAAACCTCAATATCATTTTTACCAAGTGAAACTCCTATTTGATTTGCATTATGAATAATTTCAACATCGGTAAAATGCAAAATGGAATTCGACTTATTAACCGACATACCAGTGGAGGTCTCGACGTCGCGCAGCTTGGCAGCTCTCAAAGCGCACCTCAGCTGCATGTCATCAATGTCCGGCTGCTCCTGCAGCCTCCCGCTGACCCGCCTCCCCTGGGAGACCGGGTCCGGGATACCGCCAAAGGCGATGACCTCCTCGCGTGAAGCTCTGCTAGGGGAAAGGCCTCCTGCCCATCCCCCAACAGCGGCACCCCGGGTCGTAGCCACCGGGGCAGGAGAGCAGCACGACGACGACTCCCGCGGCCTGTCCACGGGCGACCCGCCGGTAGCAGGGGCCGGGGAGACCCGTGCACGGTGCTCCGGAGAGGAAGCCGGTGAGATGGGCGCGTCACCTGACCCGCCCACTGCAATGGGGCCAAGAGTGACGGCGGCCTCCTGCACGGCCACCCTTCCTCCCGCGCGCGGTGACGAGGGGAAGAGCGCAGAGTCCTCCATGGGCGCCATCGGCGTCGACATCACAGGGGACTGGGCCTCCTGCTTGTCACCTCTAGCCATAACCGCAAGCGCAGCACCATCCACAGTAGTCATCAACGAGGTAGGAGACGTGGGAAGGGCCACCTGCCCCTCGGTATCTCCCAACTCAAGAGCCGCCGGCGCACAAAGAGGAGCCACGGGATCCACGGAACCCGAAAATACACCCCGCAGCCGAGGCGGAGCAGAGAACGGTCCCAAGGACCCAAGCTGCAAAGTGGACGTCGGAGCAACCCCAGAAGACCTAGCAGGAGCAATATCAGTAGACTCAGACGGACCTACCAGACCCTTGGCCCTGTCTTCATCACCCATCGAATCATCCTGGTTCCCTGGGGCACCTCCTTCCTCAGTCGTGTCCATAGGGTTATCATCCTCAAACTCATCGAACAAATTAGGATCTTCATACAAAACGTCCAGCTGATACATAACACCATTGTACGTCCAAGGCACCCAGTTCGGCAAGAACTCAATATTAGCAACACTGACAAGTAAACGCGCCACCCCGTTGGCCCCAGTGAATGGCATATCCACCTGTTCAGTCTTGCCGATCAAAGACCCCAAACTCCACGTCACCAAGAAGCTATCCAAGGGATCAGATGGTGCCCCGGAGAAACGAACCCAAATCTGCCTCAACGGCGTGCCCTGCGGCTCCTTCTTTTTCCACTCATCAAACTGCAACACAAAACTAGTGCCTGTAACCCTGCTCATACCGAACTTGAGGATTCGCACCTGATCCTCCTTAAACGGAAAATCAACTTTGTAAGACGTATCATTTAGCTTGAGCAACGACCACTGAAAATTACCCGGAGCAAGTTCCCGCAGCTACTGAATAATTAGTGCCTCGGTCAACGGTCCATGAACTACCTTCACCACCCATGGGAAAGAAGTCTCTACCGCTGGTGCCAAAGGTGCCACTCTGGGAGACTCGAAGAACATCAACTCCGAGCAGCAGACCCCGTAAATTTGAACAGAAGGCTTAGGCCCAAGCATAAGAGGACACTCGGCAGCGGTATGCTTAGGTTTCTGGCACAGGTCACATAATTCCGCAGTGCACTCAGCCATAAAGTGTCCCGTGTCACCACAGCAAAAACAAGTGAGCTTCTTCTTCTTTGCCGCCCACTTGGACAACTTGTCAGCCTCAGATTTGTCCGTACCATGCTCAGACGTAGAATCACCAGTCTGCATGGGCTCCGGCAACGTAACTTCGGCCAGAGCTTGAACCGTCTCCACCGCCACCTGCGGTAGATTCGATCCACCGTCAGCCACCTCCATCTCAACCGTAGTCTTTGGATGCCTTGGCTGATAGAAACGTCTGTTCCCGCCCCGCCCTCCGCGGAAACGACCCCGGAAAGAGCGGTTATTGGGGCCAACCGCACCCTCCACGAAGTTGCCGGGCGGTCCTTGGAAACCCCGGTTGGCATTGCCGTCATCCCCACGGCCACCACCGGTAGACGAAGAGCCCCAATGCAGCCCAGAGCCATAAGCATCATATCCATCATCGCCCCACTGTCGTCGCGGAGGATTAAGATCATCCCCCGCAGACGCCCCCGCCCCATAGCCATTCGTGCCATGGGCAGTGCCACCGCGTCCACCCGCCATCTGCCTCGGCCACGACCGTTGGGTCGGCTGCGGCTCAGCCCTTGGCGGCGGTGGTGGCGCAGCCCTAGGCTGGGGAGGCGGAGGAGGCGCGGCCTTAGGCGGCTGGGCCACCCTAGCCGGAGGCGGAGGAGGCGCTCCCCGAGGCGGCGGTGGAACGACCTGTGGGGGAGGCGCCACACGAGCGGGGCCCGGCGCGGCAGTAGTCGCAGCCGGAGGAGCGGAAGCCCCCGCGGCCCCGGCCGGGTTCCTCACCACCGGTGCAGCCCACGGCGGAGGTGGCTTTGACGGCATCTCCGCCGGACGGGAACTAGGTGACGGGTGACTTCCAACGCCGACGAGTGCTGGGGAGAAACGGCGCAAGGAAGCCGAAGGGAAGCCGACCCTCCCGCGACGGCGAACCCTAGCGGCAACAAAGAGAGAGGGGGAGGTAGATCGTGCATGCAGGGGCGATCGGTCCGAGGCCTCCTCATGCACGTCGCCCACACCCGTCGCTACGCAAACCTGGCCAGCCCCCTGGGCCTCTAGCCCAGTACTAGCCAGGCCCGCATCGCGAGCACTCTCAGGCGGCCCACCTGTGCCCAAAAGAGCATTCAAACGCTCAGATCTGGCCGCCCGAATATCACACGCAGCGGCCACCGCCGGCGATCGCTGTGACACCATACGACCGCCTTTCTTCTTTCTCCGAGTCACTCTCGTCCAGCACTCGGGACGAAAAAAATCAGACAAAGTGATAGCTGGCGGACCCTCCTTCGGCAAAGGTCCACTCCATGGTTTCACTTTCGACTTCTGCGAAGGAACCGGAGTACCGAACAAAACAGATTTCTTACTACTCACCAAAGGTTTAGGCACCGAGGTAGATGTAGCCACGCCAAGCGTAGTTGGTGGCCGGGCCATCGTTTCCGGTGGATCATCATCGTCTTCATCTTCATCAGCAAGAATACAGAAACGTCCTCCAACCCGCTGCGTAGGCTTGGGTCCATCGGCATCCTCCGTAAGATCCACTACATCGTTGCTCGTCGCAATCCATGGGTGCCCGCACACACTCAAGAACCTCGATATGGAAAAAATCGATTATTAAACGCTTACCGATCGCAAGCTCTTCATCAACACGGAGATGTCGTCCGGCCAAAATATCTCCATCTTCGTCCCTGATCGTCATCCAACGAGACGGATGCGACTAGATCAAGCCATTGATCCATCGCCCCGCCTCCCTATCATCTTGAAAATGCACATACCATTTCGTAGGATGCAAAAAGTTCCAATCCCGATCCGTCGTTGAGGGATCTAGAGGGGAAGGCGGGGAAGGGAGTAGATCAGGCGCCGCTGCAGAAACAACCACGAGCGCCGCTGCAGATCATCAAGAAGTGGCGGATCCGACGACAACCGCAGATGCGGCGGCGGCAGAAGCACCTCCCCGCAAGGCAGGTCTGCCGTGCGGCGCGGCGGTGGGGAACACCCCCTCCCGTTGGCCCCCAATCCATCCCCATCGGCCGTCGAGAGGGGCAGCGGAGGTTCCGGCAGGATTGGCAGCGCCGGGGACGCGCGCCCGTCGCCCACCGAGTCGCCCATCTCATACCATAGATATACTGGTGACCTGGGAAATCCTTGCACTACGATGACCTGGGAAATCCTTGCACTACACAGAATGGATATGTGACGAGTGTTGTTTCACTCGATTTTCGTCGAATGCGTTGCACTCAGAATATCATCGAGTTGACACACCAGATTTTTGGATTCGGACATGATCTTGTTAGTCGAATCGATGCAAGTCCCTTAAGTCGACTGTAGTCTTTTTCTGACTAGAGGGCGAATCGTCAAAAGTCAACATTACAAATCTTTCTGAGTTGTCATGTCTGTATCTTTTGCGTGTTGTTAGACCACCCTCAAACTAGTTCTTGAGGGTGGATTCCTTGGCTTCACAACAATGGGTTTTAGATGGTGACCGTCTGGAGTCCCATGCGTTTGAATGATGATTTGGCCCACTTGTCAGTTTTTGTCACCTTGTGTGAGTCGTTCCTTGGCATCCCGCCAGACTAGGCGTTGTTCAAAAACGTATGATGCAAATGTCTAGAGCCAACAATGTGTTGGGCCTCCGCCCGCCCGGTGCAGATGGATTGAGCCGACTCTCGCCTACACAATTCATATGTATTGCTCATTGCGATCACCTACAAGAGAATGAAGCGGGCCGGCCCATTAGCTTACTCCAATTTTGGAGATCTTCTATCAGTTCCAGGAAGCTTCGCATCAGTTTCATGTTTTTCTTTCAATTTTTAGTTTTCATTCCTTTTGTTTTTTTATTTTCATTCCTTTTTCCTTCTTATTTTTTCTTCTATCCTTTATTTTTTATTTTTATTTAAACGAATATGTAAACATTAATCAATTTGTTTTTCCTTTAACTAAAGGAAATGTAACCAGTTATATGTTTGTGTTTCTTTTTTGGATTCGTGCTTTAAAAAAAATCCGTGAACACTTTAAGTTCATGATTTTATTTTCAATTTTTTTAAAAAATCACTTCCTAAACCTTTTTAAAATTTGTGAATATTTTTCAAATTACCAAACATTTTCAAGTTCGTGTTGTTTCTTCAAATTTATGATTTTATAATTTCATGAACATTTTAAAATTGGTGAACGTTTTTTTAACATCACATGTATTTTAAAATCGTGATAATATTTAAATTAGTAAATATTTTGAATTCATGAGCATTTAAAATTTTTGTGATGTTTACAAATTAGTGAACAAGTTTCTAACTCGTGAATTTTTTTAGTTCATGAATAATTTTCAATTCACGAATGTTTTCAAATTATAGTTCCAAATTCGTGAGTATTTTCAAAATTTACTCTTTTTTTTCAAATTTGTGAATATTTTAAATTCGTAAACTTTTTAAAAGTTCTGAAGCTTTTGAAAAATCCATGAACATTTTTAAATTCATGGACATATTCTAAGTTAAACTAAAACCAACCAAAAAAACGGCGGTAATATATAAAAGGCAAACACTAAAAGCCACTGCTAGGCATCGGTCCGTCTATCTGAATCGCTTAATCTGTCGCCCCATGGGCTGTTAGATGAAGGAGGTTAGCGCCATTGGATCGGTCAGCGAACATGATTGTCGTGGCGACCGGCTACTGTAACACACCTGGCTATTGTCGTGAAACAATTTAAATGAATTCAGTACATTCATCAAAAAGATGTGAATTTTTCCTAAAAAATTGCGAACAGTTTTTGAGAATTTAATGAACATATTTACAAAATTTTGTGATCATTTTTTTGGAGACATTGAACATTTCTTTAAAACAAAAACATTTATTTATATTTTTAACATTTTTTGAAAGCATGATATTTTTTCAAATGTCAAAGATCTTTTTCAAAACATGAACATATTTTGATTTTTTATAGAAACATGGACATTTTTAAGTATGTGAACATATTCTGAAAACTCAAACTTTTTTCCAATTTGAATATTTTTTGAAATCACATACTTTTGTTCAAATATGTGATTTTATGAAAAGGCAAATATTGAAACAAAAAGGAAGAATAAAAATAATAAAAACTGACAGAAAAAGAAGAAGCTAAAATTAAATCATTTTAGGAACCTTCGAGAAGATTCCCAAAACTGGTCAGCAACTGGGATACCAAAGATGGAGAAATAGTAACCTTGGTGGTAGAAGATGAAAATTTAAGATCAAAAGTATATCAGTCTTTGAGCTTACTAAGATAAGTGCTCCTTGCAAACTTATTTTTCAAGAGGCCAAAGATAAAATCTATAAATGGATAGTCCACATATTTTTCATATATATTCTTCAGAGAATTAAAACATACATTCTTTCATGAAAAAAATTACATTTTGCGCTCTTTTAGAAAGATAATAGCCTTATTTTGGCACAATAAGATAAATATCTTAACAAATTATTTAAAAACTCAACACCAAGGGATTTATTCCATGCATAAACCAATATCATTGCCGCAACCTTGCGACCATTATTATGCATTACATATGCTAACTACTTCTTCTTGGCTTTACACTCTGCTACTCTTGCCTCTGTGACCTTTAGGGCTTCTCCATATATGCTCACCAGCTGAAAACCAGTTTCATTATTATGAGTAACGACATAGCAATGATGCTTTCATCAATAATCGTAAAAGAAATACACATAGGCTATGTTGTGAATTTTATTCTTACTTTATCAATTTCTTCAAGGGTTATTATTAGTGGTGGGGACATCGCTATCAAGTTCCCAAGAACCTTAACCACCATACCACGTTTCTTACACTCCGCCCCAAAGGTTTCACCTATGCCTGAAAATGGCCAATAGAATCATTAGAACTTACTATGTGCAGATGTACAGTAATAGGCCGAGTTGATGATGCATGTTCAGATGAAAAAAAGGATTTTACTTGCCCTACAAATATTGGGGCCGAATCTCATGTTGGAAATATAAACAACAATATAATAGGTCGTTCCATTCTGTAGACCACCATCAATATGCTATTGACATATGTCTGATGTAGAGAACATGGAAGGAACAAATAAATCATATGAATTCACAAATTTATAAAATCCTTTAATCATAACCCCTCAAACTTAAAAACAAAAGGAGACTTATCTGACATGAACAAACAAAAGTGCACTAGTATTTTGTGCAGCACCCAAGTGAATTAAAATCACTCAAACATAATTCTCCGTTGGTCGCGCTAACATAGGTCACCATCTTTAGGATTTACCTCATTTCCATGGAAAATTAAAGGAAACTTGAGGAGTTACTTGGGGTTCAAAATTTACTCTCCTAGAAAATTGGCTTGCATTTTGTCCAAGAACATGGTTATGCTTTACTCCCTCCTTTTAGGTTTACAAAGCCAACACACATTTTGAAATTTTATCTACCAACAATTAAACAAATAATATATAAGTTGTTGGGCATAAAAAATCCTTCAAGTGGAAACATTTTTCAAATGCGAATTCAACATATATTTTATATGACATATAGTTATTGTTTATTACTCAAATTGATGATCAATGTTGGCCTCAAAATGCATGCGAGCCTTGTAAACACAAATGAGGTAGTAGTAACTTGGCATCTCAATCTACTAACATAAAGCTTCAATTTAAATAGTTGGCATGTACGTATAAGCTAAAGCTTGTGTGAAATACACATAACATATTTTCTAACCTAAGGACACACATTCTTAGTTATCATCGTGCTAAAACTCCACATGACATTGGAGAAAAGACGATAAATGGCTAAATATGAGCACGTAGCTACTAGTACTTACCCACTCAAAAGGGAATAAATCATATGGTGATTTGTTGTCAGTGAACTCTGTTGCTATCAGCAATCCTACACCACGGGTCTGCATACAAGAGTACACTAAATAAGCCATGTTGTTACATGTTTAAATAAGGCAGGTAATTTGTGCATGAGGAATGGGTGCATTAGGTGTAACATGGAAATGTTTGATAAATATGAACATGTAGATGAATACCTCCCAAATAATTGGACTTTCCGCTGCAAAGGCCTTGATCCCCTCCTGGAATCTTTGAGCAACATGTGATACATGACCAGGAATATCTCTTTCCCTAGCACCAACAATTTTGCAAAAAATTCATTAGAAACAAATGTCCCTACAGTGGCTACATATGTTTTGAGAACAAAAAGGGAGTGTACCGATAAATTTTTAATGCTTCTAAAGCCACAGCACACGAAACAGGATGTCCAGAGTATGTAAATCCATGAGCAAATGTACCTATGATAAAAGGCAATAGCTCAACATGTCTTCATTTCTTAAAACTATATACAGAGAAAATGATTACTTCATATAATGGCATTTAACTTACCAAGCTTATTGCTATGAGAATAAATTACATCTGATATTTCCCGGCTAACAAGTATTGCTCCAATGGGGGCATATGCAGAAGAAAGAGCCTATCACAATGGATTAACAATAATCATCTTGTATCAGAGCACACATATTTAGTGGTGCTGGTAGTTTGGTACTAGAGAACTCACCTTTGCCAAGGAAACAAGATCTGGCTTGATGTCATACAAATCAGATCCAAACATAGCTCCAACCTTCCAAATCCGGTAATGACCTGGAATGGATAGTGGTAAGTTTAATACTTTTCCACCAGAAAAGAATAGTATTGTTTCTTCAACACCCTATGTCTCACTCGTTGAGATACAAAACATCAACATACCTCATCAACTATGAAAAGGATGTCATGCTTCTTAACAACTTCTTGAATCTGTTGACAAACAACCAAATAACACATAATGAACATGCATAATGCAATTTTGATGTCGAGTGAATAGTAGAACACTAATCTTAGCAACTCTCTGAGCAACTATAAAAATTTCCACATATGGATAATCTTAGCTCGATATTTCAAGGTGACATTAAGTAAATGAATCTATATGGATTTCTACATGGAAAATACAACTTTGTCTTAGAACATGCATAACCACCTTCTCAAAATATGTTTTTGGAGGAAGGATGACACCACCAGCACCAATTACAGGTTCAGCAATGAAGGCAGCGATCTAAGGGGAAAATAGTTTTGATTAGCAAAGTGTGGTATCAGTTATAAGCTTTGAGAGAGCTATACCATGTCTGGTCCTTCTTTGAGGATCAGATTCTCTAAATTATTCGCAAGTCTAGTTGCGAATTCTTCTTCTGTCTCACCTGTCACCCCAAAAAAATCAATTCATAAGAAAGTTGCACTAGGTTAATCATAGATCAAAGTTTCGAGGTGTACCAGGGAGATGGAAACGCCAGTAGTGAGGGCAGTCTGTGTGTAGAACAAAATTTCCTGGCAGATCAAAGTCTTGGTGCAACGTAGGAAGACTAAAGATGGATAAGGAATCAACAAAAAATATATAATATGAGCTAGTGATTTGAATATTAAATTTCTTGTTTGGATATATTTTATTTCAATGTTCTTTTTCGAAAGGGCAATACCCACCCAGATAGACTAGCTGATATGTATGTTGTTCCATGATATCTGCAATAAACATTAAGCATGATATTAAAAGCGACTTCTTACAATACCATCACAAGTGTATCGATATGACTATGTTGGGTGCATTTCTTTGAGGTCTATGAAGATTGCTCTTTATAGAAGATCAATTAATAGAAATAACCATGGATATATCTTACGATTGTGATCGTGCAATGATTTTCTTCTTCTTTGGCCTCCCCAATGCATTGTTATAATACCATACTAGCTTGACCTACAAAAGAATTGAATATAAAAATATGGAAGTGGTGTTATGAGAGCAACAAATACGGGGAATGAACACAATATAATGTTCATGAAATCTGTATTTATTATGTCTCTTCCATCCAACACATGTAAGCAATGGACATAAACATAATGTAGGAAAGAAATTAGATATATCGTGACATTCTAGAAAAAGTACAAACAATAAAGCAATTAGTAATGTAGTAAATAGATGTAATATAGTAAATGGATGTAAATAGATACTATCCTAATATTTTATAATGTCCAATCCGTTGCTAGTTCGAGAAATATAGAGATACTATACTAATGCAAAAGCATGATGTTTGAACTATGTGCAAGTATCGAGTAAACCTTACAAATTACAATCTTCCCTATCTATCGGAATGTTACAATATTTCATGAAACATAAAAAAACTTGTGAGTGATTCGAATTAAACTTATGCACACAGATATCTATAAGATATATACATTTGGTAAGCCTTTTAGAAGTGAATCATGCCATTAGTATATAATGTGTAAACCAATGTGTGGTTCTACAGGCCAATGATTACATATGTTACTTTGGGTGAATTTTTTGCACGTATCATCTCCATTTTCAATTATGATTTTAGCCTAAATCATTTCTACCATATCTCTCAACAATTCCTCCTTTTTTTTGCACAAATTCAATTTTGCACTTAGAAGTTTCAGACTGTAACTCGACATTCTGGTATGTCTTTTAACTGATATAATTATTCCTTGTGTAAACTGCAGGACTGGTTGGTACTTTAACAATATTACCTGAGAGTCATTTGCTTCCGAACCACTGCAGGTAAAGAAGACTTTCCCCATTTGCCTGGCAGTGAAAATGCTAATAAGTTCGTTCGCAAGATCCTGCAAGTAGCAGCAAGGCTCCAATCATCAGTGTTCATAAACTTCCTTGATGTGTAGAACAAAGCTAAGTTAGCTACCACTTGTTCCATATTTCATTGATGTTGCTGTAAGAACAAAATGGAATGAACAAACGATTGATAAGATGCCAAAAATTTACCAGAGAGGGTCTTGTTGTATGGTTATAAAAGGAGTGGTAGAAAGGCAACTTGTTCAATTGCTCTGTTGGAGCTTTGACTAATCGAGGCTCACTACCACCTGTAAAATAGCATTAGTGGTATATAAAACAAGCCTAGTTTGCAGTCAATTATTCATTACTCTCTCTGTTGGATTATGTAAGGCACACAAGCCTTCTAAGATCTACCTTTTACAAATAGTTCAATAATATGTTCATTGTATTACATAATTTGATACACTTCATTCATTTTGAAAAGAATATTTTCTAAGACTGTGGTTCATACATAGAACAAATAATTCTGTAGAATTTGGCAGTCAAAGTTAAACACTGAAAAAGCATGGGCGCGTATACTATAAAGTGCATGCACTTGATGCATGCCATCCGACAATTTCCTTTTTTTTGCGGATGACAATTTCCTTTTGCTAATGCGATATAAGATTGGAAAATAGATAAAATGAGAAAATGCAACTACAAAATGGAAACCGGGGTTAAAGCAAGTTGTTAAGCTAAAGAATAGCAGTACAACAAATATGGAACCAAAGAGTTCACTTGTATAAGGATGTTCTTCCTATCACAGAAGCCAAACGCTAGAACATATCCAATATTAACTAACTAGCTAGCATGCCAATCTGCCAGAGAGGCACAATGTCAACATCCGCAAGTTACAAATATCTTTGTGCTGGATCTGCATAACTTTTAATCCATCCAAACTAACTTAATGAATCAATTAGGAAATTCTCTTATTTTTTGCACGAGAGAATAGATATTTTCTTCCCATCCCCAGACGCACACTTCCTCCCCTTGCCTCTCCTCTCCACCATCAGGCCAAACTCAAAGACTAGCCTAATGGGTGAGGACGGCCCCACATTATATGTTCTTCTCCCCATCATCAGTTTTTGACGTGGGACTAGACCAAACTAAAACTTCATTGGTGCACTTGGTTGTTCGTAACAGAATTATAAATGCACATCCAAAAGCATGCACATATACCTAAAGCTGTAGACAATAATCTTGCAAGGGCATCCAGATACTTGTTCCCGTTGGCATCATAAATATAACAGCCCTGCATATATACGTAACTTAGTAAGAATGCTTGCTACCACCTCCGTTCAGAGCCAAAGGATATCCTAGTACATGTTATGTCAGCCTTCTTTCAGTTAAATGATTTATTAATAAGAAAAAAAATCGGTTACTCAAGTGAAAACAGTATAATTAGATTTGGGATGCAAAACAAGTTCAACATTATATTCTGTAAATTAATACTGACATATTCATACAATACTAGAAACCCTCCCTCACCATTACAATTTTATCCTAACAAAAAGAATCCCTTCAGGTTAGATAAAAAACAATGGGTAGTAAAATACCTCTGCCTTGCATTTATATAAACTTGCAAGGATTATGTGCCACACCCAGAGTCCAACTACTATCTACTAAAGGTAAACTGCACGCGGAATCCCCCCACCCCATCGGTTTCCTCCAATTGTTATATCGGCATACCACCTTTTCATTTTGAGCAATCCCGCCATTTATTTTTGTTGCCCGTGGATGATAATAATAGAATGTTGCTCTCTCTGGAGCTACATCGAGAAAAAAAATCTTAATGTACTTGTTGCACAACTAAAAGGCGCGAACTCTATTCCTACTGGCACATTTACTAAAAATATTATGTATAAAGGTATACTTCCATAATATTGTGTTATTCGGTGGAAAGGAGATATTAGTTGTCACTTATGCTTGTGCTGGAAGAGAATCAGTGTAGAAACATTTGTGTTTTTTGTTTCAATGCATGTGGAACATCTATGTATGAACAAAGTTTATATTATCACTCTTTTATTTCTTTGTCACCATTCATCAATAGTTAGTTATGCTCGATGTTCGTGTCCACTACCTTATTGAACATCAAAACATCTATTTGGTTGCAACACACAGGCACCTTACTAGTAATATTAATAGTATAACCAAGCTTATTTTATAGCTGCACCCAGACAAAACACCACTCTCTTCTCCATAAGCACAACAGTGCCATGCATAGTCCATCTATTTCCCCTGCCGACTTTTCCCTTGAAGGTTTGTCAGGAAACCATTTACCTATGATTATAAAGGTGTTCCTAGTAAAGTTTTACCATAGGATTTCTTTTTGAGGGTTTATGGTAGTCACACAAAAAGGAAATGTTAAAGTTGCAGGTTGAAAACAATGCCCATGCATATATCTAAAGCATCATCCGTTATCCTCCACTATCGGAACAGGGCCATACCTCGACGGCCAGAACAATCCCGACGGCCCCCGTCGGCTTCTTCGGAGATATGCCGACAGCCTGGTTCTGGCCGTCGGCGTACAAAGGCCGTCGGGTTACGCAGAGATAAGCCGACGGCACCCGTCGGCATAGAACGGCCGTCGGCCTAGCTACATATACGCCGACAGCTCCCGTCGGCTTACGAAGGCCGTCGGCATACACGTGGGGCCCGGCCACCCCCTGGCAAACGACGTCAGAGCTATGCCGACGGCCTAGACGGGGGGCCGTCGGCATAGGTCCGCAGGCCACGTCATTGATCCAGGCCGCACCATGCAGAGCCTATGCCGACGGCTGCCGTCGGCATATCTGCCACGTCAGTGATCCGCGGCACGCTGGTCGGATCTATGCCGACGGCTGTCGGCATAGTTAGATTTTTTTCCATACATATTTTTTAATGCTTTTTTGTGTATTATTATATCAACTAACATGTAGCATGTTAAATATAAACATACATATGAATATATATGTAGTTTGTA
>NC_057812.1:550532213-550534352 GCF_018294505.1 Triticum aestivum | reverse complement strand
CGTCTCCGGTGCGTGCCCCCCCCACGGACAGTGCCGCCGCCGGCACCTGGAAGGGGGAAACGGACGCGTCGGGTCTACACGAAGTGGATGTAGCTGTGGGTTTGGCCCGGATGTTGCTTCCCGGTGTCCCTCTGGGCCGACCCGACACAACCGGGTGGAGAGGTCCACTGGTCAAAGCCCGTCCGTGCAAAGTCAAAGGGCTAGATCCCGTGGTCAAACGCTACAGGGTTAGCCGGGACGGGGGCCCTGGGGGGTAGCAATGCCACCGGAGCGTCGTACCGGGCCCTCATACATGCGGGGTGGTGTTGTGGCATGTCCGAAGAGGCCGCACGCGTCTCCGGGTTGTGGCCCCCCTCACGGACGGCAATGAAACGGTAGTAGACGTTCTGCGGTAACGATGCAGCGTGAATATTATTAAATACTTGGAGCGTGATAAAATCATGAGTTTTTTACACAACGTGGGCACATGTGCTATAGGACTGATGGTAATTTTTCATAATTTTTTGTGATGGAGAACTATCTGAACACTTCCCTCTACGCGGATTGCTCTTCGCACGTCTACGACTGTGGCCGGCGGCCTCCGGGGGCTAGCATACCGTCAAATCTTGCGTAGGCGGCCTCTCACAAATCTGGAAGTGTTGAGGCGGTTGCAAACGCCCAGCACGCGTCTCCGGGGTGTGCCCCCCCCCTCACAGACGCCGCCGCCGCCGGCACCTGGAGGGGGGAAACGGCCGCGTCGGGTCTACACGGAGTGGATGTAGCTGTGGGTTTGGCCCGGATGTTGCTCCAAAGTGTTCCTCTGGGCCGACCTAACACAACCGGGTGGAGAGGTCCACTGGTCAAAGCCCGTCCGTGCAAAGTCAAAGGGCTAGATCCCGTGGTCAAACGCTACAGGGTTAGGCGGGACGGGGGCCCTGGGGGGGTAGCAATGCCACCGGAGCGTCGTACCGGGCCCTCATACATGCGGGGTGCTGTTGTGGCATGTCCGAAGAGGTGGCACGCGTCTCCGGGTTGTGGCCCCCCTCACGGACGGCAATGAAACGGTAGTAGACGTTCTGCGGTAACGATGCAGCGTGAATATTATTAAATACTTAGAGCGCGATAAAATCATGAGTTTTTTACACAACGTGGGCACATGTGCTATAGGACTGATGATAATTTTTCATAATTTTTTGTGATGGAGAAGTATCTGAACACTTCCCTCTACGCGGATTGCTCTTCGCACGTCTACGACTGTGGCCGGCGGCCTCCGGGGGCTAGCATACCGTCAAATCTTGCGTAGGCGGCCTCTCACAAGTCTGGAAGTGTTGAGGCGGTTGCAAACGCCCAGCACGCGTCTCCGGGATGTGCCCCCCTCCCTCACGGAAGCCGCCGCCGCCGGCACCTGGAGGGGGGAAACGGACGCGTCGGGTCTACACGGAGTGGATGTAGCTGTGGGCCTGGCCCGGATGTTGCTCCAAAGTGTTCGTCTGGGCCGACCTAACACAACCGGGTGGAGAGGTCCACTGGTCAAAGCCTGTCCGTGCAAAGTCAAAGGGCTAGATCCCGTGGTCAAACGCTACAGGGTTAGGCAGGACGGGGGCCCTGGGGGGGTAGCAATGCCACCGGAGCGTCGTACCGGGCCCTCATACATGCGGGGTGGTGTTGTGGCATGTCCGAAGAGGCGGCACGCGTCTCCGGGTTGTGGCCCCCCTCACGGACGGCAATGAAACGGTAGTAGATGTTCTGCGGTAATGATGCAGCGTGAATATTATTAAATACTTGGAGCGCGATAAAATCATGAGTTTTTTACACAACGTGGGCACATGTGCTATAGGACTGATGGTAATTTTTCATAATTTTTTGTGATGGAGAAGTATCTGAACACTTCCCTCTACGCGGATTGCTCTTCGCACGTCTACGACTGTGGCCGGCGGCCTCCGGGGGCTAGCATACCGTCAAATCTTGCGTAGGTGGCCTCTCACAAATCTGGAAGTGTTGAGGCGGTTGCAAACGCCCAGCACGCGTCTCCGGGGAGTCACCAGGGCTCGCCACGTGGCGGATCTATGCCGACGGCTTTGCCGTAGGCATACCTCTGCTGCCAGGAGTAACCAGAAGACGACACGTGGCAGGGCTATGCCTACGGCAAAGCCGTCGGCA
>NC_057812.1:550524924-550531750 GCF_018294505.1 Triticum aestivum | reverse complement strand
GCGCCGTCCATTGCCGTCAGACGAAAAAGACTGCCGACGGCTATACTATGCCGACGGCTGACGCTAGGCCGTCGGCATAGGCCCCTATGCCGACGGCTTTACTATGCCGACGGTCTGACAAGACTACGCCGATGGGTCTATGCCGACGGCAGCCGTAGGCATAGACCTATGCCGACGGCTTGGGGGCCTATGCCGACGGCCCTCGGCCGTAGGCATAGACCGCGAGTCCGGTAGTGCTCAATCAAAAAATAAAACAAAACATCATCCATTTAGACGTTCCAAGAGAAATAAACCGAAGCAAAATGCCATATGTGCGCATATAGAACCTCAGATCTCTCGATAATCAATGGCGGTGAGATTGCGGTCTGCCATCCGGCTGTGAACGGTGCCAGCATGGCATGCTCCTTATCAACCCTAGTGAGAACAAAATAAGTAAATCACCAACAACCTGTAAATAATGCAGATCATGCATGCATAACGCATACACTATCAACTATTTTCTCTTATCATACCCATGTTCCTGAACAGATTCTGACCGTTCGGAAGCCACCTGATCGGGCCGAGGCATCTGACTGGAGTAGGCCACGAGGAGTCGTCATCTTCCCCAAGATGAATGTTGGCTCTCGCAAGAGTACTTGGAGTAATACATGAGGGGACTCTCACCTATATATAGTGTAGCAACAGACTTGCTAGTTGGCGAGCGCAGCCTGGCAGCAATTTCGTCAAACGTCGCGACGTAGATAGTCTCTGTCTGGTATCTACGTACGCCCACGGCACCTCGGCCTTACCCTTGACCAGCTTAACCGCGATCAAGCCGTTACGTGCACGTGATTAACACTGCTGGCCGCGCCGCCGCTTGACGTCTTCTGATCTTGCTGTTCCGCTCCACATCTTCCAGATTGACGGGGAGAAAATTCTAAGGCCACAGCTACGGCAAATGACGCCGCTCTCAAGTGCCAGTTGCCAGTTACAAATGCACACCTTCATGTTTAGTACTCCCTCCGTAAAGAAATTAGTGATCCAAATGCTCTTATATTTCTTTATACAAGCAGTAGCTAGCTATTTTGCCTCAAGGTTTTCTTTTGAGTCATCAACTAATGAAGTCCATGTCGATTTATTAGACTAATGTTGAATAATCGAGTTTATGCAAACGACTAGTACCTCCACATCATCATCAAGTAATGATGATGTACCTCCATATTTTGTTTCGGTTCCGCTTCCCCACCTTAGTTTGCCTTCTTCAAATCTGAGCCCAACGATAAGTTTCTAGGCGTGTCTTTCTCTTGTATGATTCTCCAAACTAACTCATCATAGATGAAGGAGTGTACGTACAACCACATACCCCATATGTACAACATGCTATGTCCATTGCATTGGAAAACTTGTGTAAAACACTAAGAAAATCCTGCAAATTGATTAAATAATATTTGTCCATGGTGTAATTTCCTAAATTCATTTTTGGATAGTACCATCATGTCTGGCATGTCGATTCAGTCAAAATGGACATATGTTTTGCCTAATTCGTAGTTCGAGCGGAGACGATGAAGTAAAGGAATTGTGAGTTTGATGACTTGATGGCATTAGTGATGATATAGTCCCATGCAAGTTTTCCCTGCAGGATTGGATTGCTCATTTTGTCCCAGAATTGGGCATCTCTATTTTGGTACGGACATAAGTATTACAATTAATTACTACTCTGTAAATCATAGTGTCATTTTGACTACATAGGATCAGCGGCAGAAACTTTTCATCCAATGTGGATGAGTGCAAATTTAAGCCTGGCGATAACTTTATCAGTGTTGTCATTTTCCACACTAATTCATCTCTCGAAACAGGCTCTACCACCCCGCTTTTATAAATAAAGCATGAACCAAAGTAAATAGCCAAATGTACAAGGTAGTGAGACAATCTTCTTACAAAGCAATCCCGAAGTAAACGGACACCATAAAACACACGTGACTACACTACAAAAAAGAAAAAACACACACACATAGGAAGGCCTTGAGACAATGTCACGTCACTCCGTAGGACACCTAAACTCCACGACAACACCCTCAGGAGGGAAATTAATGCTAAGCGTCACTGCTGCCGAGTCTGAAACGGACAATGGTCTTCACTCGAAACCTTGGCACAAAGAGGAGAACCACAACAACGTCCTCGATAGGAGAGCGATACTCGCGTGCGTCGCCGTTGTCGGTGCCAAAGGACGGAGCTTTCGCCCGATAGCTCACTTGTGCAACCACGAGGCACATAGGACAACCATGACTAGCCCATACTTCCAGATCGAGATCTAGGCATCACCACCTCCATCGACAGAGAGCAAGCCCGAGCCACCCAGAGCTACTACACCCCTCGCCACCCACACGACAAAGAGGCATAGCCACCACCAGCGCCATGATGATCGCCAGAGAGCCAACCACGTGGATCGCCATCCGAGGATAGTACCACAACATCAATGTCCCGAGATACCACCAACCATCCACATCACAGCACACATAACTCGGTAGGAAGAGCACGGGGCAACTCCTTCCACTCATAGTTTGGCATCAGCGACCGAGTTTGCGTCCATGCCTCCACCGTAGGAAGCACCCATGCCTATGTCCTTAACCAGTGCGGTGGACTAGGAAGGGGGACACTGTCGATGGCCTCCGCCGAGCAAACATCGGCCATAGCACTATGTCCTTAGCCCAGACGAGCTCGCACGATGCCACATCCGTGGCCTTCGGCGTTAATCCATCCGATAGTGCAACGGTGCCACCGTCACCACCACCGCTCACCGCGCGCGCGAGGAAAGGAACCTCCCGCGGGCACCACTCAGACCGAACCAAAGCCTAACCTATCTGGAGTGACAACCCTGACCCACCTCAGGCCCACATATGGCCCACCCAAGCGCGAGCCCTAGGTCAGAACCACCGCCTTCGTGCATGCAGTAGGAACCATTTGGCGCCCGCCCAGCTCCGTGCTACTGGCTCGGACCCAGAAGAAGGGAGGTTGTCACCGCACCCACCATGCACACCCCCCTCACTTGCGCTGGGGCACCGCCATGCGCCAAGCCACTTGTAGTTGCTGGAGACCATATCTCAATTGAAGCACAAAATCAAGCCGTCGCCACCACCGTGCAACCCACCCCATTGTTGGCCAGCACCCACAGGCCCGCCGCCAGAGCCCGCCACAAAGCCGACGCGCCCAGCACTAGCGCACCGCCCGCCTGATCCGCCTACCACCATTGTCCCCTTCGCACCAGATGCGCGAATCACCCGCCATCCTGTGTCGTCGGCATGGCCATATGCTCTCCGCCGCTGCCCCTAGTGAGTGGCACGTCCTCTGAGATGCGTCGTAGTCTGCACTACAAGCGACCCGTGAAACAAAGAGATGCCCCTGCCCCCGCCGCCTATTCTGACCGAGCTTCGCCTGGCGGCGTGGTCCAGTGGCAGCGAGGAGGGAGGCAATGTAACACCCTCGATGCGACTATATCTCCCACGTGTCGAGGCACGACTTAGAGGCATAATTGCATTGAAGGCATATGTTGCAAGTTAGGCAATCTTCACAACATCCCATGTAATATAATAATGAAAGGGGAGATAACATAGTTGGCTTACACTCACCACGTCAATCAAGTACATAAATAACATTACATCATCCAAACACTCATGGCCCGACTACGGCGCCAAAATAAAAGAGAACCCAGCATGCGACAACGGTCCCGTTCACCCCCAACTGGGCACCACTACTGATCTTCGGGAAAGGAAACATAGTATCGTTGAGAGTCTTTGTCGAACTCCCACTTGAGCTCATACGCGTCTCCTGGAGCGGAATCATCAGGCCCTGCATCTGGTGTAATAGTAATCTGTGAGCCACAGGGACTCAACAATCTCGCACCCTCGCGATCAAGACTATTTAAGCTTATAGGTAAGGCAAGGTAAAATATGAGTGGAGCTGCAACAAGCGACTAGCAAGTATGGTGGCTAACTTATTCGCAAAAGAGAGCGAGAAGAGGAGGCAAAGCGCGAGCGAGAAACTAGAGAGCAACCTGCACAAACATTACTCCAACACCGTGTCCACTTCCCGGACTCTGCCGAGAAGAGGCCATCACGGTAACACACTCAGTTGATTCATTTTAATTAATTAAGGTTCAAGTTATCTACAACTGGACATTAAAAAATTCCCATCTGCCCATAACCGTGGGCATGGCTTTCGAAATTTCAAATCCCTGCAGGGGAGTCCCAACTTAGCCCATGACAAGCTCTCACGGTCAACGAAGGAATAGACCTCCTCCCAAGATGTTCCGATCAGACTCGGTATCTCGGTTCTTCAAGACACTTCGACAGGTTAAAACAAGACCAACAACACCGCCCGAATGTGCCGACAAATCCCGATAGGAGCTGCACATATCTCGTTCTCAGGGCACACTCAGATGAGACATCCTACGAGTAAAACCAACCCTCAAGTTGCCCCGAGGTGGCCCCGCAGTCTACTCGGTCGGACCAACACTCAGAGGAGCACTGGCCCAGGGGGGGTTTAAAATAAGATGACCCTCGGGCTCCGGAAACCCAGGGGAAAAGAGGCTAGGTGGCGAATGGTAAAACCAAGGTTGGGCATTGCTGGAAAAGCTTTAATCAAGGCGAACTATCAAGGAGTTCCCATTATAACCCAACCGCGTAAGGAACGCAAAATCCGGGAACATAACACCGATATGACGGAAACTAGGGCGGCAAGAGTGGAACAAAACACTCGGCGAGAGGCCGAGCCTTCCACCCTTTACCAAGTGTATAGATGCATTAAGATAACAAGGTAATATAATGATATCCCAACAAGTAAATAAATGTACCAAAAAGGAACGGCCTTCAATCTTCACCTACAACTAGCAACGTTATAAGAGGGGCTGAGCAAAGCGGCAACATAGCCAATCAACGGTTTGCTAGGACAATGGTGGGTTAGAGGTTTGACATGACAATTTGGGAGGCTTGAAAGCAAGTGGTAGGCATCGTAGCAATGGCATAGCAAAAGAGCGAGCAAACTAGCATAACAAAGATAGTAGTGATTTCGAGGGTATGATCATCTTGCCTGCACAGTTGTTAGAGTTGACTGGATCCTCGAAAGCAAACTCAACGGGCTCCTCGTTAGCGAACTCGTCTCCCGGCTCTACCCAAACAAGACAAACAAGCAACAAGGATACAATCAACCACGTGCAAGGATCAAGCAATATGATGCAATGATGATATGCTATGCGGGATGCGATGCGGGATGCCAAATGCAAGATATGACAGGAAATGCATGAACCTGGCCTCAACTTGGAAATCCAAGTGTGCCACTGGAAAGATAAGATGAAATCGCTTGAAAACAATATAAAGAACACCGGAATCGGAGTTACGGTTTGGAAATGGCAAGCGATTCAAATATGGCACCGGTCTGCAATTTACAGCAAGTAGCCATCTAAATGCAACGAAATGAAGAAGCTAAAGCACACAAACATGACAACAAAATACATGGCAGGGATGCACACAAGATGCTTAACAAAAGTCTAGCATTGAGCTACGGCCAATTCATCCATTAACAGGTTCAAACAAGCATGGCAAAAATGCATATGGCAAACAGTTCTCTGACTTAGTGAAATTAACACTTGTCTGGAATTTCATATCAGGTAGCCCTCTTCGGAGCAACAGAACTACATTCTACAGGGCCTGATCATGGCAAAGTAAAGCATGGTATGGAGATACTCAAAGAGCTTAACAAAAGTCCCTTAGTGACCTTGAGCCAAAAGGGATCAGAAAATACAATTGCAAACATGTGAACATAGCAAAAACATAATCAGTTTTCAGACTTAGTGAAAAACTGACACATGCTGAAATATAACTCAAGTAGGCATGTTTACGAGCTCGATGCACTCACTACAGAGCAAGTCATGGCAAGACAAGCATACACCCATCAAGAAGTCACAAAATGCAAGCTAGACATGGCAAGAACAATAGCATAGCATGCATGGATCAACTACAACATCACCGGCAAAATTGCAAACAAGTTGACAATCTCCCAGATTCACAAAGTAGCAAAAGTAGAGCTCGATTGACTCAAGCTAGGGTGCTCCATAAATGCAAACAAAGACATGGATGGATAGAGCACTACAATATTAACAAAACATCCTTACTGATCATCCTCAAAAGAGGCAAGGATCACTAGGAAAACAACATGAACATATGGCATCATGAGATAAATAGCTCTAGGACTTAGTGAAATTACTAAGTCCCTGAAAACAGAATTAACAAGTGCACCACTTTGCAAGCTTGCATAAGTCACCACACACATCACAAAAATACATGGGTTGCACCTCTGGAAAGATGACAAAATCCTTAACAAAACACATGTAGAGCACGAGGGCATAGCATGCACACAATAAACACGGCAAAAATGACAAAAACCTAAATGGAGTAGCAGATCTGACAATTAACTCAAGTAGCCCTCTTCTGACAGCATTTCGGGCATCAAGATGAACTCAAGTAAAAATGATGCAATGGAATGAAATTATGTACTCTCTGAGATGAACATTTTGATATGCTATATGCATGAATCGAAGCTACGGATAAAAAGTTACGGAGCTACGAACATGAGCACTTGAACTGAAAATTTCGGGACTTAGAAGAATAAAAACACCTCCGGATCTAGGGTTTGACCCGGCACACAGATCGAGGCGGCAGCGCGCACTGTTCACCGGCGGGGCTGGAGCTCGCCGGAGTGGCCGGGGGAGCAAGGGTCCGCCCGGATCTTCGCCGGATCCGGGCCGGGCGGCGCGGTCGAGGCCGGTGCGGCGGCCGGAGGCGGCGGGGCCGGC
>NC_057812.1:550515014-550524441 GCF_018294505.1 Triticum aestivum | reverse complement strand
GGCTCCCCGGGCCGCGGTGGGAGTGGCGGCGGCGGGCGATGACGTGGAAGGAGGCGGTTGGGTGTGTCCCCCCCGGGCGGACAATGTCCGGCGGCGCGCGGTGGAAAATTAGGGTTTCGGAGAGGGAGAGATCCGGATTTTCGGGAGGGGCCTTTAAATAGGCATAGAGGGAGCTAGGAGTGTCCAAATGAGGTGCGGTTTGCGGCCACGCGATCGTGATCGAACGATCTAGATGATAGAGAAGACTTAGGTGGGTTTTGGGCCAAATTGGAGGGGTGTTGGGCTGCAACACACACGAGGCCTTTTCGGTCCCTCGGTTAACCGTTGGAGTATCAAACGAAGTCCAAATGATACGAAACTTGACAGGCGGTCTACCGGTAGTAAACCAAGGCCGCTTGGCAAGTCTCGGTCCAATTCGGAAATGTTTAATCCCCACACACGAAAGAAAGCTAGAAATGACCACCGGAGGAGAACGAAGCGCCGGAATGCAAAACGGACAACAGGGAAAAAGGTCGAATGCATGAGACGAACACGTATGCAAATGCAATACACATGATGACATGATATGAGATGCATGACAACGACAACAACACACGGCGACAAAGACCCGAACCCGAGAAAATAAAATAACTTAACGCTGGAAACGACAAGAGTTGGAGTACAAATTAGGAAAGTTATATCCGGGGTGTTACAACACTCCACCACTATGAAAGGATCTCGTCTCGAGATCTAGGACTAAAAGAACGCCGGGTACTCAGAACGGAGGTGATCCTCGCATTCCCAGGTAGCTTCACAGTCGGAATGGTGTGACCACTTGACTTTGTGAAATTTGATTGACTTGTTGCGAGTCTTGCGTTCAGTCTCTTCAAGAATAGCAACTGGGTGCTCACGATAAGAGAGATCTTCTTGGAGATCAATGTCCTCGAAGTTGATGGTGCGGTCAGGAGTCTTGAAGCACTTTCCAAGCTGAGAGACATGGAACACGTCATGAACATTTGCAAAGTTTGAAGGAAGCTCGAGTTGATAGGCGAGGTCGCCTCTCTTGCTGACAATCTTGAAAGGTCCCACGTATCTAGGGGCAAGCTTCCCTTTGATACCGAAGCGACGAGTACCTTTCATAGGAGAGACACGGAGGTAAACATGATCTCCGATCTCGAAAGCCGAATCACGATGCTTACTATCATAGTAGCTCTTCTGGCGGGATTGGGCTGCTTTGAGGTATCTCGAATGACTTTGCACATTTCTTCTGCCTCTGTGATCAAGTCATTACCTAAAAGCTGACATTCACCAGTTTCAGACCAGTTGAGAGGGGTACGTCACTTCCTGTCATATAGAATTTCAAATGAGGCCTTTCCCGAACTTGCTTGAAAACTGTTGTTGTAGGAGAATTCAGCATAAGGAAGACAATCCTCCCACTTCATGCCGAAGGAGATCAGACAAGCCCTGAGCATATCTTCAAGAATTTGGTTGACACGCTCGACTTGACCGCTTGTTTGAGGATGGAAAGCTGTGCTGAAGCGGATGTTCGTGCCCATGGCCTTCTGAAAAGAATCCCAAAACTTGGAGGTAAAGATGCTGCCACGGTCTGAAGAGATCACTTGAGGAATACTGTGTAGAGAGACAATACAAGAGGTATAGAGTTCCGCCAATTGAGCTGCAGTGATCGACTCTTTGATAGGCAGAAAATGAGCCACTTTGGTAAGTTTGTCGATGACAACGAATATAGCATCATTGCCACGCTTGGACTTTGGAAACCCAATCACGAAGTCCATTTCAATGTGGTCAAACTTCCATTCTGGAATGGCAAGAGGTTGGAGGAGACCTGCTGGCCTTTGGTGTTCTGCCTTCACTCTTCTGCAGACATCACATTCATTCATGAATTGAGCGATCTCGCGCTTCATTCGGGTCCACCAATAAGCTTGCTTGAGGTCTTGATACATCTTCGTGCTCCCAGGGTGGATGGAGAGGAGAGAATTGTGAGCCTCGTTCATGATCACTTTACGGAGGTCACCTTTGGGTACAACAATACGATCCTCAAAGAAGAGAGTGTCCTTGTCATCAAGGCGGTAGCACTTGTACTTGGGCTGACTCTTGGCAATCCTAATCTTCACCTTTTTCACCATAGCATCAAGAAGCTGGGCTTGGCAAATCTGGTCTTCTAAGGTTGGAGAGACTAGAAGGTTGGCGAGGAAACCTTGAGGAACAACTTGCAGATTAAGTTTGCGGAAAGCTTCACAAAGCTCGGGTTGATAAGGCTTGAGAATCAGACTGTTGCAGTAAGCTTTCCTGCTCAAAGCGTCAGCAATCACATTGGCCTTGCCTGGAGTATACTCGATACTCGGATTATACTCTTGAATCATTTCGACCCATCGAGTTTGCCTGAGGTTGAGATTAGGCTGAGTGAAAATGTACTTGAGACTCTTGTGATCAGTGAAAATGTCCACTTTTCTTCCCAATAGAAGATGTCTCCAAGTCAAAAGAGCATGCACCACTGCCGCCAACTCGAGATCATGAGTGGGGTAGTTCTTCTCATTAGGCTTCAACTGGCGAGATGTATAAGCAACAACTTTCTTCTCTTGCATCAATACTGCGCCAAGACCTTGGAGAGAGGCATCACAAAAGACCTCGTACGGCTTGGATTCATCAAGCGGAGTGAGAACTGGAGCAGTGATCAATTTCTCTTTCAAAGTGTTGAAAGCAATATCACACTCCGGAGACCAAACGTACTTGACGTGCTTCTGGAGAAGATTAGAGAGAGGCTTCGCGATCTTAGAAAAGTTTTCAACGAATCTTCGGCAATAGCTTGCGAGACCGAGAAAACTGCGGAGTTGCTTCACGTTCTGAGGAGGTTCCTAGTTCACAATTGCAGACACCTTCTCAGGATTCACGGCAATGCCCTTGGCAGAGATGATATGACCAAGATAAAGAACCTCATCAAGCCAAAATTCACACTTGGAGAACTTGGCGTAGAACTTGTGTTCTCTGAGCTTATCAAGAACCAAACGCAAGTGCTTGGCATGATCTTCCTTGTTCTTGGAGAAAACCAGAATGTCGTCGAGATAGACCAAAACAAAGTCATTGGTGTAGGCATTGAAGATGAAATTCATCATGCGAGAGAAAGTCGGAGGAGCTTTGACGAGGCCAAAAGACATGACAGTGTATTCATATGAACCAAAGCTTGTCCTGAAAGCCGTCTTGGGAATATCTTGCTCACGGATTCGAATCTGATGATAACCCATATGGAGATCAAGCTTGGAGAATACTTGGGCACCTTTGAGTTGTTTGAACAGCTCGTTGATGTTGGGAAGTGGGTATTTGTTCTTGATGGTCTTCTTGTTCACTGGATGGTAATCAACACAAAGTCGGTCCGTTCCATCCTTCTTCTTCACAAAAAGAACACCACAACCCCACGGAGAAGAACTAGGCCGGATGAGACCCATTTTCTCTTGAATATCGAGTTGCTTCTTCAGCTCCTTCAACTCTTCAGGTCCGAGCTTGTAAGGACGCTTGCACACAGGTTCCGTGCCAGGCTCAAGATCAATAACGAATTCAACTGGCCGGTGCGGAGGCATTCCTGGAAGCTCTTCTGGAAAGACGTCTTGATATTCACAAACGACTGGAATTTGCGAAATAGCGTCCAATTCACCCTTCTTATTGAGAGAAAACAGACAGATTGTATTATCACGAGCGGCAAAGACAATTACATCCTCAGACGAATGAGTCAATTGAATCTGCCTGGCAGCACAATCAAGATGTGCCTTGTGCTTAGAAAGCCAATCATTCCGAGAATAAGATCAATATCCGAGTTACCAAGAACCACCGGAGAAGAGAGAAACTTGTAGTTGCCCAATGTGATAGAGATATCGGGAGCAACCAAACTAGAAGTCAAAAGCTTGCCGGGAGAAACAACTTGCATGACTTTGGGCATGATCTCGGTATCAACATTGTGCTTCGATGCAAAAGGACATGACAAAAAGGAATGCGATGCACCAGTGTCAAAAAGAACTTTTGCAGGAACATCATTAACAGGAAGGTTACCCATGATCACATCTGACGGGTCCTCTGCCTGGGCTGCATTCATCAAATTGACCTTGGCGTACTTGGGGTTATGCTTGACCATAGCTGTACTTACCGATCTGACAGGAGGAGGAGGAGGAGGAAGATGCCTCTGGTTGAAACACTTGTTGGCGTAGTGACCCTTCTGTTGGCACTTGTTGCACGTGACCTCTGAAAGCGGACGGTGATACGGAGCACTTGATCTTGGAGCTTGAGACGAAGTCTTGTTCTGAAAGCCAGGGTTGGGTGGGTGGGAAGAACCACTGCCACCTTTGCTCTTCTGCTGATACGGCTGACGGAACGGAGGAGGAGGAAGCCAAAACTTCTGCTGCTTGGCCACTTGAGTAGAGGAAGAAGGAGTAACATCTCTGGCTCGCTTCTTGGAAGCATCACACTTCAACTGAGCAGCCTCTTGCTTCAGTGCCATGTTGTAGAACTCATCGTATCTCAAGGGCTCGAAGAGAACAAGAGCTAACTGAATTTCTTCTCTGAGACCACCTCTGAACTGGTATATCATGCTCTTCTCATCAGGGACGTCCTGCTTGGCAAAGCGGGTGAGCTTTTGAAACAACTTGTTGTAGTCATAGACAGACAAAGAGCCTTGCTTCAGATTGTGGAATTCCTCATGCTTGCTTTCAACCACGCTTTGGGGAATATGATGAGCTTGGAAATCTCGACGGAAGTCATCCCAGGTGATAACACGGCCACCTCAGGAGTCCTTGTACTGCTGGAACCATTCTGCAGCTTGATCTTTGAGTTGGAAGGAAGCGAACTTAACAAAGTCCTCAGGCCTGACGTTACTGCACTCGAAATGCTTACACAGATCCACAAGCCAATCGTCAGCATCAGTTGCCTCCACACAATTGCTGAAAGTCTTTGGCCCGTTAGCAAGGAACTGGTTGAGTGAAGCAAAGTGATTCTGATTGCTGCCTTGATTCCCTTGGTTGCCTTGATTTCGCTCTTGAAGAATTTGCATGATCAACTGTGTGTTTTCATTGGTTGCGGCCATCACAACTTGCCATGCCTCTGGAGGAGGTGGAGGTGGTGGCGGATCAGGATTCGGAGTCGTGCGCGTTGGAGGAGCCATCCTGAAGAGGTTGACATCCATTAGCACATTAACAGACAAATATTGAAGCTGAATCCAACGGAATGAAAATTGCAACATATAGTCTTCACATCCGAACAAAATGAACGAATGCATTCCTCTTGAAATGGTCACATATCCATAAATTGAGAAGCCACATAGAATTAAGGTAGAGAAATAAATCAACAAGGTACGGATCAAGAACGAATAATCGGTAGGAAATCCCAATCTCAAACCAATATCCGTGGAAGAAGAACTAGAGCTACTAGAATTCCCACCTATGAAACTCCCGAACCTTTCCGGTTATGCAATCAGGTGTTGGGGATACAGGGGAAGCATAATATCTCACCCAAACTAGCAAATCCTACATCCAGCTGTATCCATCCTTCAACACATAACCAAGAAACCTTCGGAAACCTTCGGAAACCATCTACCTCAACCTTCGAAAAGCATCCGTTATACAAGTTATGGCGATACTCCCGAACTCCCGCCCCAGTACTGGGTGGCGTCGAGATTATCTCACCAACGAACTGCATAAAAGAGGTTTTCGATGTCGGCGTACTAGACTCAGGTATTCCAGAACTGCAACGATAAAATTATGATGACCACACCTCAGAGCTCAACTCCCCGGGACACTTCCACTAAACCCCTGACAGGAGGCACCAAGACAATGTTCTCATCATAAAACCATCGCAACGATTCCAAGATACCCGCGTGATCCTAAATTTTTTTTAGTGAAATTTGAGAAGAGAAGAGTCAAAACTCTACATCAGGATGTCTTACCAGAGCGATGAGGAGACTGGGAAGTAAAAGAATTCCTAATCTCTCCGATATATAATTCCTAAATGACTCAAAACATTTTTCTAGACACAACTCGGCCGCTAAAAACGATCAAGCAATGGGGCTCCTAAGGTCGGGGAAGGCTCTGATACCAACTTGTAACACCCTCGATGCGACTATATCTCCCACGTGTCGAGGCACGACTTAGAGGCATAATTGCATTGAAGGCATATGTTGTAAGTTAGGCAATCTTCACAACATCCCATGTAATATAATAATGAAAGGGGAGATAACATAGTTGGCTTACACTCGCCATGTCAATCAAGTACATAAATAACATTACATCATCCAAACACTCATGGCCCGACTACGGCGCCAAAATAAAAGAGAATCCAACATGCGACAACGGTCCCGTTCACCCCCAACTGGGCACCACTACTGATCTTCGGGAAAGGAAACATAGTATCGTTGAGAGTCTTCGTCGAACTCCCACTTGAGCTCATACGCGTCTCCTGGAGCGGAATCATCAGGCCCTGCATCTGGTGTAATAGTAATCTGTGAGCCATAGGGACTCAGCAATCTCGCACCCTCGCGATCAAGACTATTTAAGCTTATAGGTAAGGCAAGGTAAAATATGAGTGGAGCTGCAGCAAGCGACTAGCAAGTATGGTGGCTAACTTATTCGCAAAAGAGAGCGAGAAGAGGAGGCAAAGAGCAAGCGAGAAACTAGAGAGCAACCTGCGCAAACATTACTCCAACACCGTGTCCACTTCCCGGACTCCGTCGAGAAGAGGCCATCACGGTAACACACTCAGTTGATTCATTTTAATTAATTAAGGTTCAAGTTATCTACAACCGGACATTAACAAATTCCCATCTGCCCATAACCGCGGGCACGGCTTTCAAAAGTTCAAATCCCTGCAGGGGAGTCCCAACTTAGCCCATGACAAGCTCTCACGGTCAACGAAGGAATAGACCTCCTCCCAAGACGTTCCGATCAGACTCGGTATCTCGGTTCTTCAAGACACTTCGACATGTTAAAACAAGACCAGCAACACCACCCGAATGTGCCGACAAATCCCGATAGGAGCTGCACATATCTCGTTCTCAGGGCACACTCAGATGAGACATCCTACGAGTAAAACCAACCCTCAAGTTGCCCTGAGGTGGCCCCACAGTCTACTCGGTCGGACCAACACTCAGAGGAGCACTGGCCCAGGGGGGGTTTAAAATAAGATGACCCTCGGGCTCCGGAAACCCAGGGGAAAAGAGGCTAGGTGGAGAATGGTAAAACCAAGGTTGGGCATTGCTGGAAAAGCTTTAATCAAGGCGAACTATCAAGGGGTTCCCATTATAACCCAACCGCGTAAGGAACGCAAAATCCGGGAACATAACACCGATATGACGGAAACTAGGGCGGCAAGAGTGGAACAAAACACTCGGCGAGAGGCCGAGCCTTCCACCCTTTACCAAGTGTATAGATGCATTAAGATAACAAGGTAATATAATGATATCCCAACAAGTAAATAAATGTACCAAAAAGGAACAGCCTTCAATCTTCACCTGCAACTAGCAACGCTATAAGAGGGGCTGAGCAAAGCGGTAACATAGCTAATCAACGGTTTGCTAGGAAAATGGTGGGTTAGAGGTTTGACATGGCAATTTGGGAGGCTTGAAAGCAAGTGGTAGGCATCGTAGCAATGGCATAGCAAAAGAGCGAGCAAACTAGCATAGCAAAGATAGTAGTGATTTCGAGGGTATGATCATCTTGCCTGCACAGTTGTCAGAGTTGACTGGATCCTCGAAAGCAAACTCAACGGGCTCCTCGTTAGCGAACTCATCTACCCAAACAAGACAAACAAGCAACAAGGATACAATCAACCACGTGCAAAGATCAAGCAATATGATGCAATGATGATATGCTATGCGGGATGCGATGCGGGATGCCAAATGCAAGATATGACAAGAAATGCATGAACCTGGCCTCAACTTGGAAATCCAAGTGTGCCACTGGAAAGATAAGATGAAATCGCTTGAAAACGATATAAAGAACACCGGAATCGGAGTTACAGTTTGGAAATGGCAAGCGATTCAAATATGGCACCGGTCTGCAATTTACAGCAAGTAGCCATCTAAATGCAACGAAATGAACAAGCTAAAGCACCCAAACATGACAACAAAATACATGGCAGGGATGCACACAAGATGCTTAACAAAAGTCTATCACTGAGCTACGGCCAATTCATCCATTAACAGGTTCAAACAAGCATGGCAAAAATGCATATGGCAAACAGTTCTCAGACTTAGTGAAATTAACACTTGTCTGGAATTTCAGATCAGGTAGCCCTCTTCGGAGCAACAAAAATACATTCTACAGGGCCTGATCATGGCAAAGTAAAGCATGGCATGGAGATACTCAAAGAGCTTAACAAAAGTCCCTTAGTGACCTTGAGCCAAAAGGGATCAGAAAATACAATTGCAAACATGTGAACATAGCAAAAACATAATCAGTTTTCAGACTTAGTGAAAAACTGACACATGCTAAAATATAACTCAAGTAGGCATGTTTACGAGCTCGATGCACTCACTACAGAGCAAGTCATGGAAAGACAAGCATACACCCATCAAGAAGTCACAAAATGCAAGCTAGACATGGCAAGAACAATAGCATAGCATGCATGGATCAACTACAACATCACCGGCAAAATTGCAAACAAGTTGACAATCTGCCCAGATTCACAAAGTAGCAAAAGTAGAGCTCGATTGACTCAAGCTAGGGTGCTCCATAAATGTAAACAAAGACATGGATGGATAGAGCACTACAATATTAACAAAACATCCTTACTGATCATCCTCAAAAGAGGCACCGATCACTAGGAAAACAACATGAACATATGGCATCATGAGATAAACAGCTCCAGGACTTAGTGAAATTACTAAGTCCCTGAAAACAGAATTAACAAGTGCACCACTTTGCAAGCTTGCATAAGTCACCACACACATCACAAAAATACATGGGTTGCACCTCTGGAAAGATGACAAAACCCTTAACAAAACACATGTAGAGCACGAGGGCATAGCATGCACACAATAAACATGGCAAAAATGACAAAAACCTAAATGTAGTAGCAGATCTGACAATTAACTCAAGTAGCCCTCTTCTAACAGCATTTTGGGCATCAAGATGAACTCAAATGAAAATGATGCAATGGAATGAAATTATGTACTCTCTGAGATGAACATTTTGATATGCTATATGCATGAATCGGAGCTACAGATGCAAAGTTACGGAGCTACAAACATGAGCACTTGAACTGAAAATTTCGGGACTTAGAAGAATAAAAACACCTCCGGATCTAGGGTTTGACCCGGCACGCAGATCGAGGCGGCGGCGCGCACTATTCACCAGCGGGGATGGAGCTCACCGGAGTGGCCGGGGGAGCAAGGGGCCGACCGGATCTTCGCCGGATCCGGGCCGGGCGGCGGCGCACGGCGGGCGGCGCGGTC